>NC_079213.1:102098422-102123422 GCF_029633865.1 Lampris incognitus | reverse complement strand
ATCTCGTGCCCCCGTTCCATCGCCTCCCTGTCGTCGCCCAACGAGTCGCGGGCGCCGTCGGCCAAGCCCTCCCCCGTCGTTCCCCCGGCCACTCCCCTGGTGAGGCCCAGCTCTGCCTCTCTGCGCTCCCATTCGCTGAGCCGCAGTGGCTCTGCCCACCGGGTTCCGCACAGCAACAGCCTGGGGACCATCCACTCAAACATGGTGAGTGACGCGCATGCAGGCACACACACACACACACACACACGCACACGCACACGCACACACACACAAATCCCAGACAATAAGTGCACACACATCCAGAAATTCAGCCTAAATAATTTTTGAGCTTTGACAAATCTTCAAGCGTCCGATAAGCCGTCGGTCACAGAAAATTACACTGCCCTGAGTGTCAAAGAGTCTGAACTTCCTGTCTCTCGCTTGCGTTGTCCAGCATGGCAGGCTCGGTCCACAAGGGGAAAATATATGCAATGTGTGACCACGTAATTCCCCTTTACCTCCGGCGAGGGTTTTTTTTAAAATTTTTTTTTAATGTTTTGTTGTTTTTTTTTGCCCCCCAGTTTTTGTCCTTCCTTTGGTACAGTACTTGGGGTCTTTTGAACTTTTGAAACGGGTCCACCAGCGCTGTATAGAGCTACTGTAGCCGTTGACAGCATTCTCCTATTATGTTGCCATCTGCTCCTTTCCGCCTGCCTCCTCTATTCCACTTCCTCCAATGGAGACTGTAAGAAATGCTCCCTGGTAACCGTTTTAACCTGTGAGTGTGATGGAGTGGAGAGCGCTGTAACATGGAGAATAGAATCCAGTTGTGGAATGTGCTTTTACAGGCAAGGGCTGCAGACAGCCACAGCAAGCCCACCCCCCCCACACACACACACACACTATCACCTTTTATTTGGGAGAAAGGCTTTAGATCACACATTAAAAAAAATATCTCTTGTGTTTTACTTCCTGATGTTAATCTTACTGGCACGCCAGTATTCCCTGTATGGTTTTGCCGTATCGGGAAATCTATATTCTGTGGTGGGATCCGTGTGTCCCGAAAGAACCCAACGACAAATCTAATTTGACTTCGGCCGGCTGACGATTCACCGTGGTGGCGGTTTAATGTGAGGAGTGAAAGCGTGTCGCGCGGGGGGAGTCTTGTTGTAATTCCAACAAAAACCAGTGTGTTTTCCTGGCGGTTTGGCAGAGCTGGTATTGTGATGTCACTCTACCACGAGAAGGCTGCTGTCTGAGCTGAAGGGTCCAGTTTTAAAAGTTTTACTGCATTATGGTTGCTCGACAGTAGAATTATGAATAACAGATTTTTGAGACTGGAAATTTCTATGGAAGTCAACCCAATTTCACCCAATGTGCACATATTATACCTACCTATACCGCATTATACTACCTATACCATATTATACCTACCTATGTATACCATATTATACCTACCTACGTATACCATATTATACCTACCTATACCGTATTATACCTACCTATACCATATTATACCTACCTACATATACCATATTATACCTATCTATACCATATTATACCGACCTATACCATATGATACCTATATACCATATTATGCCTACCTATACCGTATTATACCTACCTATACCATATTATACCTACCTACGTATACCATATAATACCTATCTATACCGTATTATACCTATCTATACCATATTATACCTACTTATACCGTATTATACCTACCTATACCATATTATACCTACCTACGTATACCATATTATACCTACTTATACCATATTATACCTACCTACCAATACCATATTATACTACCTATACCATATTATACCTACCTATACATGCCCGTCTGTCTGTCTGTCTGGTTAATTTAGTAGAGACAGCTATCTTTCTACTGTTTTCTTAATTTGTTGTCTTATTCTCATCACAGTTTTTGGTGCTTTTGTTTTTCATTGTACTGTTATTTAAGCATGTTGTTAGTGATCTGCTGACAAGGTGACCTTAACACTAGAATGACCAAGGCGGTCATTTTGACCATTTTGGATTTTCAAAGTTTAATAACTTTGTGGAAAAAAGAAGATACAGACCTGCCGCTCCTGGAATGCTCCTAAAATTGTATATGAGTTAAATTGCATATGCATTAAAATGAGGGTTAGATCAACTGCACAAAAAAAATTGTAAGATCTACCTAAAACGACCATGAGCGGTCAAAAAGACGGCTCGTAATTTGCGCGTGATCGTGTGCGTCATGTCACTATTTATGACGTGTGTTGGTTGCGTCATTTCCTTCGTGAAGTTCGCTGCTCTGTCCTAGAAACACACTAGCGTCCTCCAGTGCAGAGTTACAGTCTAAACTTGATTTCTGATTATTGCCAACATGTCTGGTTACAGACGCCGTTACAGACGCACCATGACTACCGCCGAGGTGCTGCAGTATTTACAGGCGTTGGACAGCGGCCATTTTAAATTGTTTGAAAAATAGTATTAAAGTTGTTAAAATGTTAATTTTAGTGTCAGTCGTTTCTTAACAGACATACTAACATATGTAATGCATTAATATCTCAATTTGATATTTATTTTAATAGAATGACGGCCCATTGTCATTCTAGTAGTTTTTAAGTTCCGGTCGTTGTTTGGGACTGGTTCAATATTTATTTTCAGTTCTTTTTTACATTTCATGTTTGTAGGCCTTGTTACGTTTGTTAGATTAGCAATATGTGTTTTCCGTTTTGTTTTTCAGGTAATATTTTCACTTTTTCAATTTTGCTATTCAAGTTTGACCATGTCTTTCTGAAGTTTGAATTGTTTAAAAATAGTATTATAGTGGTTAAAATGATAATGTTGGTGTCAGTCGTTTCCTAACAGACATACTAACATATGCAATGCAGTAATATCTCACTTGGGTATTTATCTTGACAGAATATAGAGTTTAAAAACAGGCCGTCATTTGGATGGCCCATGGTCGTTTTAGGTAGGAGTGAAATCCCAGTGGTTCCAGTGTTAAATAACACACGTCTTTGAAAAGAATGGCTTGGATGTGAGCAAAATTGTGTCCGTCGTCACCGATGGGGCTCCATCGACGGAGACCAACAACACACATTTGATTTGTTCTCATGGAATGTCCCCAAACTCTGATGTTCTGCTGATGGTACTGGGGATTATGAGAAAAAACCCCGTGATGTCCTGTGATGTCCTCAGGAGAGGAGACTGTTTGTAAAATACAAATTATGTCTGTCAAACAAAAGCATTTTTAATGTGAGCAGTCACCAATCTTTGTTAAAAATGTGTGTGTGTGCGATTTTGTAGGGAGATCCGGTGCTGAACCTGAGAAGTAAGGAGCAGGAGGCAGAGCTTATGCGACAGAGCCTGGCCACGCTCACTGCCATGAGGATCCGCTTCCCCGGGAAGAACGAGGAGGAGGCCGAGGCCATGCTGGACGAGGTGTGTGTGACTGTGTTAATGTGTATGTGTGTGAGTGTGAGCAGGTGAGTGTGACTGTTACCATGGGCATTTTGTGTGTGTGTGTGTGTGTGTGTGTGTGTGTGTGTGTGTGTGTGTGTGTGTGTGTGTGTGTGTGTGTGTGTTTTCATGTTCAGCAATCTTTGTGAGGACAAATCTGAGTTTTTATTAAGTGAGGACATTTCAGCTGGTCTTCGCTTCTTTACAGGTCTATTTTAGGATTAGGACTTGGTTTTAAGGTTAGAGTTGGGATTAGGTTAAGGTTCAAATTAGGATTAGGCTAAAATTAGAATTAGGATTAAGTTAAAATTAGAATTAGGATTAAGTTAAGGTTAGAATTAGGATTAGATTAAGGTTAGGATTAGATTAAGGTTAGAATTAGGATTAAGTTAAAATTAGAATTAAGATTAGGTTAAAATTAGAGTTAGGATTAAATTAGAATTAGGATTAGGTTAGAGTTAGAATTTGGATGAAGTTAAGGTTAGATTAAGGTTAGGATTAGGTTAAGACTAGAATTAGGATTAGTTTAAAAGTAGAATTAGGATTAGGATTAGGTTAAGGTTAGAATTGGGATTAGTTTAAAAGTAGAAATAGGATTAGGTTAAAGTTAGAATTAGGATTAGGATTAGGTTAAGGTCAGGATAGGGGTTGATGTTAGACATGTAGTTCTGATGGTTAAGGATAGGGTTAAGGGCTAGAGAATGAATGTGGTCAGCGGGGATCCTCACAAGTACAGGAAAAAAAATGTATGTTTATGTTTGTGATTATGTAGGTGCATTTGGGCAGGTACTGATTCCTTTTGTATGTCTGAAAACAAAGACTGAAAAAGAGAAAGCAATAAATTCAGAAAGAAACATGAGAAATTAAAGTAGAGAAAGAGCGTTTGTGTGTATGTGTAAGAGAAAGAGAGAGAGAGAGAGAATGTGTAGAGTGTGCATACCTGACTCATCGTGTCCCTGTGGCCCACATTGCGGCCAGGTGCAGTCACTCTTCATCCTAACTAATATTGACCTCCTGGTCTTCCTCCTGGGCTCCCATTGTCTTTCAGATGACCCCGACCGCAACATCCTGCTCCGCTAGTAACTCTGCTATTCCCCATCGCTCCATTGTATTAATCAGTGCCCCCCCCCCTTCTTCAAATATTTATTCCATTCTCTTTGTTTCTGTATCTTTGTGTGTGTGTGTGGGGGGGGGGGGTCGTGAGAGACAATTAACATCACACCTGTACTTATAGCCACGCTAATGAGGGTGCTGCACCTGTAGGGGCACTCAACACTTAGCCTCAGGGAGACGAGGATTCTTCTCACTGAACACGGAAAACAATCTCTGGCATTTTACATTTGCCTTGATTCAAAGTTTAGGCCTAATTGGATTAATGGAGTGTTTGCGTCAGAGTAATTGCGGGCTTCGTTTGTTTTTTTTTATTATTATTTCCTCCTAACCCCACCACCGCCGCTGCAGCACAGCACCGAAACCCACGGAAAGTTGAAGCGTGTGCCGTGCTTTTGTCACGGCTTAATTGAGGGAAATTTGCATATGTATGAAATGAACATGACAAATGAGCGCGCTGAGCGGCAGTCTCAGAGCGGAGTCAAAGGTTCTTGTCGAGAGAGAGAGAGAATAGCAGACAAATAACTTCAATGAAGGAGGATCCTCATGGATTGTACGTGTTTGTGTGGGTTGTTTTAGGGTTGTTTTTTTTTCCTGTGTGTGTGCACACACACACACCGTTTGCTCTGCAGCTTTCCATTGGGAACAGTGTTTGCAGGGAATCTGGTGCGCTGCATGCACCATCGGGGAGATGGAGCCTAAGTCAACACAGCAACAATAACAGCGCCTGTAGGTACGCAGTGGTGTTGGCGCTGGGAGCCGGCACATGGGAATAACCACACCAGCTCTCAACATATCCACACATGCCCTGAGGAGGGTTTTAAATTATTTTTTTTGATACACACCATAAAATTTTAAAAAAAGTATTTGCTGAAATAACAAAGCTCACCACTTGATTTCACCATTATTCCATAGCACTGATGATGTAGGATAAACTCTCTGTGGTTTGATACTATGGAAAGTTGGGTGGTATGGAAAGTCAGGTAATACGGAAAGTTGGGCAGTACGGAAAGTTTGGTAGTATGGAAAGTTAGGTAGTATGGAAAGTTGAGTAGTACGGAAAGTTGGGTAGTACAGAAAGTTGAGTAGTACGAAAAGTTGGGTGAGTAGTATGGAAAGTTAGGTAGTATGCAAAGTTGGTTAGTATGGAAAGCTGGGTAGTATGGAAAGTTAGGTAGTATGGAAAGCTGGGTAGTATTGAAAGTTAGGTAATATGGAAAGCTGAGTAGTATGGAAAGTTGGGTAGTATGGAAAGCTGGGTAGTAAGGAAAGTTAGGTAGTCTGGAAAGTTGGGTAGTATGGAAAGTTGGGTAGTACGGAAAGTTGGGTAGTACGGAAAGTGTGTAAGCAAGTGCGTCAGTTTGGTTCTGTGGCTCAAGGAATGAGCTTTCAGAGTTTTTTTCTCCTCCTTCCTCCTCTGCCCTCCCTCATCGTCCCAGAGTAACCATTCCATCTTAAAGTAGTGGGAAAGAAAGGAACCACTTCAGGTCAAATTATACCTCTGTGCAAGGCCAGATGACAGGCGGCTTTACAGCAGCATGACATCCACCAGGAAAAATCTGTAGAAAACATCTCACCATTGGCATGTCCTTATTTTAGAAAATAGGTCTATTCGCTCAGACACTTTCTCAGCCTGTCTTAGCAACGCCATATGATTATTTTATTTTAAGGTTTGAGTTTTGAAGTTGAGGAACAATAGTGAAAAGGGATTAGGAACGAGAGAAAGAGAAAGAGAGGCATAGATGAATTCAATAGGCAGTTGAAATGAATCCATTAGTTGTCTTTTTTTTATCTTTCGCTTGCTTTTAACTCCTAAAAGGATGCAGGCCTGTACAAGCAAACAATCCCATTTGATGAATTTAAAATTTTCGACATTGAATTGATTTTTTTCCCCCGTTCTTCACTAAGTGCTTTGGGTGTCTAGAAAAGTGCTATTTAAGTGTAATTATTATTATTATTTTATTGTAATTATTATTATTATCATTATCAATCAATCAATCAAGTTGCTTTATTATTATCATTATTATTCACTCTGACTTCTCTTCCGCAGATCCTCGATAACTGGAAATACCACAAACCCAAAGTGGCCTCCTATTGGCTGGTGAAGTTGGATTCTACCAAACAAAGGAAGGTGAGCACCTGTTGTAAAAAAAATGTTTTTTATCACCATTAACAAGCTGTTGGGACTTGGTGAGATTTTTTCAGTATTCTATTTCCTGCATTATGCGTATTCATGCAGCCTTAAAAATTTCCCACATCGTGTTCGAGGGAAACGAAATGCTCTTTCCCCGACCTCCATCGAGCTCCTGTATCAGAATAAGAATAGATGATTCCAACGTCGGCGAACATGATGGTTGTCGTTACTGCCGTCCATCCCTCTGAGGTCTGTTCTTGGGGCAACCTCGTAAGATAAAAGCCGCCCCTCACCAAAAACTTTAAAAATCATATGACACGGGCGTTTGGGTGGTGTGGCGATCTATTCTGTTGCCTAGCAACATAGGGATCTCCTGTTCAAATCCCCGTGTTACCTCCGGCTTGGTCGGGCGTACCTACAGACACAATTGGCCGTGTCTGCGGGTGGGAAGCCGGATGTGGGTATGTGTCCTGGTCGCTGCACTAGTGCCTTCTCGGGTCGGTCGGGGTGCCTGTTCGGGGGGGCGGGCAACTGGGGGGAATAGCGTGATCCTCCCACGCGCTACATCCCCCTGGTGAAACTCCTCACTGTCAGGTGAAAAGAAGCAACTGGTGACTCCACATGTATCAGAGGAGTCATATGGTAGTCTGCGGTCCTCCCTGGATTGGCAGAGGGGGTGGAGCAGCGACCGGGACAGCTCAGAAGAGTGGGGTAATTGGGCAGGTGCAACTGGGGAGAAAAGGGGGGGGAATCACATGACACGATCCACCTCAACAACAGAAATGAACACAACAACCCAGAGTATCGTTATGATCTCAGATGCGGAGGGGTAGAAGGGACAAACTCCAAACAGGGTGTAAACAAACACAGAAGTGAGAAGTGTGTGTGTGGGGGGGGGGGGGGTTGTGAAACGCCGTCCGGTAGGCGTTGCTGCTAATGATACGATCTCTGGGTTTGACACCTCCTCACCGCGATGTGGGCTGCGGCGGTGGGAGCTGGTGTTTTATTTGGAGTGACGCAGCCTAATGAGCAGCACGCAGGGGTCAGGGCTGTAGCGGCCATCGCTTTTCCATCTCAGGACCATGTCGAGAAATGAGGAAGAGGAGAGAGAGAGAGAGAGGGAGCCTGTATGTCTATGCGTGGATGGATCTTTACACATTTATGCATTGCACCTTTTCTTCCTGTGCACATGTCGCTTATGTCTGTTGAAATTTGTTTCTCTGTAAAAAAAGAATTCTACACACACACACACACACATGCAGACAAACCAAACAAACATGACAGTAATGAGGACAAGGAAATCAAAAGTAGGAGAGCTGTGGCCGAAGGGGGGGGGGTAATAAACAAGAAGGCAGGATGGATGTGTTCCCCTACCCCCCCCCCCACCACTACTACCACCTCACATCTCAGCCTCATCCTGAGATACACACACACACACACACACACACACACACACATTTATACAAATATACACAAATTCTTATACACACTCACACACAAAAACCCTTCACTCAGTATTCCGTGTGTGGGAATAAATATTAGTGTGTATTGTATATTCAGGTAGTGTTTGAGTGAATATGTGTGTGTTTCTGTGTGTGTCATTTTGCATCTGTCTTTCTGTTTTTGACATAAACATTTATTTTGATATCCCTCGCGGTTCTGAGCGACTACTTCAGTCTCCACCAAATCCAGACGATAATCTGAGAGAAATCCTTCATTCAGACTCCGCCGTGGCTCATGTGCTTGTTGGAGCCTCTGTTCTTCATCCCTCCCTCCCTCTCACTCTCTCTCTCTCTCTCTCTCTCTCTCTCTCTCTCTCTCTCTCTCTCTCTCTCTCTCTCTCTCTCCTGAAGGGTTTTCTCACTGAGAGAGACACATCAACATGATTTATAGTTTGTAAAGTGCTTTTGCCTTCATGTTGTTGTTTTTGTTTTTTGTTTCTGTTTCCTGTTTGCTGCTGTATGAATCAGTTTCCCTACTGGGATGAACAGAGTTTACCTCCTCTGATCATATTGCATCCCTCTCTCGCTCCTTAAGGTGCTGGACATCGTGCGCACCAACGTGCGCTCGGCGCTGCAGCGGATCTGGAGGGAGCCTGACGTGGAAACTCTTCATCTCTACCGCCTCTTCAACCGCGTCTTCAACAGGCTGCTGTGGAGCCATGGCCAGGGGCTCTGGAACTGCTTCTCCAACACCGGGTAGGCCGTCTGCAGGCGGCGTGGTGGGATGGATGGATTGGGGGGGGGGGGGTTTGTTTGATTGGTTGTTGGATGGAAACCGCATATTTTTTTATTTTCTAAAGATTAGCTTTTGGTTATGTTTCTGCTTTATTCAGACCCCGTTCACACATGCCACCTAACCTGTAAACCTTCTCTGAATTTTCGTTGTCGGTTTATATGTGAATATGAGCTGTAGTCGGCATTCCATGAAAGTAGCATTAGCAGTTTGCCAACTCAAGACCGATTGCCATAAATGGAAACATTAACAAGTGATGATAGTTTATAATAATAACAATAATAGTAATCCACCACCCATCCATCCACTATCCAAACCGCCTATCCTGCTCTCAGGGCCGCGGGGGGATACTGGAGCCCATCCCAGCAGCCATTGGGCGGCAGGCAGGGAGACACCCTGGACAGGCCGCCAGACCATCACAGGGAATAATAATAATCATTACATTTATATAGCAGTGGCACAGTGGTTAGCACAGTCGCCTCACAGCAAGAAGGTTCTGGGTTTGAGCCCCAGGGTAGTCCAACATTGGGAGTCGTCCCGGGTTGTCTTCTGTGTAGAGTTTGCATGTTCTCCCTGTGTCTATGTGGGTTTCCTCTGGATGCTCCGGTTTCCTCCTCCCACAGTCCAAAGATATGTCGGTCAGGTGAATCGGTCGCACTAAATTGTTCCTATGTGTGTGTTTGTGTGTGTATGTGTATGTCGGCCCTGTGTGATGGCCTGGTGGCCTGTCCAGGGTGTCTCCCTGCCTGCCGCCCAATGACTGCTGTGATAGGCTCCAGCATCCCCACGTCTCTGAGAGCATGATAAGTGGTTCGGATAATGGATGGATGGACATTTATTTACTTTTTAAGATTGTTTTTTGGCATTTTCTGCCTTTATTCAATAGCGACAGTCTAGAGAGAGACAGGAAAGGCAGGGGAGAGAGAGGGGATGACATACAGAAAAGGGCCCAGGCCGGTTTCGAACCCAGTACAGGCCGCTGCGGTAAGGACTCAGCCTTATGTGGTATGCACTCTTCCAGGTGAGCCACCGGGGTGCCCATGGATGGACATTTATATAGTGCTTTTTTAGACACCCAAAGTGCTTCACATTGAAGAAGGGAAACTCACCTCAATCACCACCAATGTGTAGCACCACCTGGGTGATGCACGGCAGCCATTTTGTACCAGAAGGCTCACTCCACATCAGCTTGAGGTGGAGAGGGAAGAATCATTGAGCCAGTTACATGGGGAGGATGATTAGGTGGCCAGATGGAGAGAGCCAGGTTGGGAATTTAGCCAGGACACCGGGGGAACCCCTACTCTTTGCAGTAAGTGCCATGGGATCTTTAATGACCACAGTGAGTCAGGACCTCGGTTTAACATCTCATCCGAAGGACAGCATCTCCTGCAGCACAGCGTCTCCGTCACTGCACTCGGATTTGATATTTGTTGTTTTTATTAAGATTAGAGGGAAGACTGCCCCCTACTGGTCCCCCAACACCACTTCCTGCAGCGACTCGGTTTTCCTGGGAGGTCTCCCATCCAAGTACTAGCCAAGCCCACACCTGCTTAGCTTCTGTTATTTGACAGAGCCAGGGTACATGTTGGTATCGCTGGTTTGGACAAAATTAGTCAGATTGCCATATTAAGACGCTTTCATTCGAGCGGGTGAACCAGTCACGAGGAATGTGTCCATGACTTGTTCATCACACACATTTTGTCGGAAGCAAGAAATTTATTTGTAAACCAGTGAAAGTAAACTATGTATTTAGAATTGTCTAGAACATAGACCAACATAGAATGAGAGAGCCACTTTCAATCTGTGCAGATTAAATCAATAGTGAACTGTGTGGTACATGGAGATCAAATAAAAGAAACACATAAGAATTTGAGAGGCCAATAGAACAAAAGACATCTTACACAAACGGGGTGTATCAGGACAGAAGGCACTGACATGTCATGTGTGAACAAACACTATATCTGCAAATCTCACAGATAGAAGCTGTATGTGTGAACAGGGCAAAACACCAGTGGTGCTGAAAATTTCATTCTGAGTGTTTGTTTGAATGTGGCTTTAGACTGGAGGATAGAGGGAAGAGGGCTTTGACTGTTTATCAGCCAGAGACATGTAAAAAACACGATCTGTATTTTTGTATTGTTGTCTATGGAAAGGTCTTAAACCCAGTGCACAGACCTAACCTCTCTTTAGAGCGTAGCACTGTGAGCGCTCCTCCTTCCAAAGTCAAAACTATTTTAGCCCCCCCCCCCTCCGTTTTCTCCCAGGCAATTACCCCACTCTTCCGAGCCATCCCGGTCGCTGCTCCACCCCCTCTGCCGATCCGGGGAGGGCTGCAGACGACCAAATTCCTCCACCGATACATGTGGAGTCACCAGACACTTCTTTTCACCTGACAGTGAGGAGTTTCCCCAGGGGGACCTAGCGCGAAGGAGGAGCACGCTATTCCCCCCAGTTCGCCCTCCCCCTCGAACAGGCCCCCCGACTGACCAGAGGAGGTGCTAGTGCAGCGACCAGGACACATACCCACATCCAGCTTCCCACCCACAGACACGGCCAATTGTGTCTGTAGGGATGCCCAACCAAGCCGGAGGTAACATGGGGATTCGAACCGGAGATCCTCGTGTTGGTAGGCAACTGAATAGACTGCTATGATACCTGGACACCCCAACAATTTCAGCTTTTCTTGAAATACACAGCTCATCAATGTCACTTCTACTTCCGCCCACCAATAAGAATGGAGGAGGAGTGAGAGACGGCGAGACTTGGACAGCAGAGAGGAGGAACAAAAAGCAAAGAATGAGAATGGAAGTAATAGTGCTGAGAACAGAAAAGCTCTTTTCTATTTGACATCACATCTGCAGATTATCATTCTGAATTTCTTTTTTAACTTTACAAAACCGACCTCAACAAATATTTATGGAGTTGCAGAAGTGGGAGGTGGCACTCCACAACAAGAAGACAAGGCGAGAGAAATGGAGGATGTTATTCTTCCGCCACGTTCTACTTCTCTACTTCCATTCGATGCTTCTGTGACGACATAACTAGATCGTGATACCATAATACGGTGAGATAGCGCCCCCTACGCTTGTCATGTGAAATGGCCCTGAGAGGGGACGGAAATACAATCCAGGATGTTGTTTGTAAATTGGTTGAGATCATAAGGGACAGGGACATCACTGGTTTAGACCAGCCAGAAGTCCACTTTTTTTTTTAAATTGGAAAATTTTACTTTAATGTTAACAATGGTGCTTTGTTAATCATTAGTCTAAGTAAAAACATCAAATCACTGGAATTCCTACTATCACAGGGATCACCGGTTCGAATCCCCGTGGTACCTCCGGCTTGATCGGGCGTTCCCACAGATACATTGGCCGTGTCTGTGGGTGGGAAGCCAGATGTTGGTACGTGTCCTGGTCGCTGCACTAGTGCCTCCTCTGGCCGGTCTGGGTGCCTGTTCGGGGTGGGGTGGGGGGGACTCCTCCCACACGCTATGCCCCCCTGGTGAAACTCCTCACTGTCAGGTGAAAAGAAGTGGCTGGCAACTCCACATGTTTCGGAGGAGGCATGTGGTAGTCTGCAGCCCTCCCTGGATCAGCAGAGGGGGTGGAGCAGCAACCGGGATAATTGGCCAGATACAATTAGGGAGAAAAATAAAAAAAAATGTTTTACTGGAATTAAGGTTTGCAAGGTTCTTTAGAGACTTTGCTCCACAACTGCTGTCCACAGTGATTTTTGTGGACACGTTGACTTTTGCTTGGGTGACAGCGGTCAACTCAATTGCTTGCAGGTCTCCAAGTCTTTGAGGAAATATTCCAAACATTAGTATTTCTGCTCACGCAAGTCCAAAGTAAGAACTTTCCATCCTGCAGAACAAGACCTGAAACAGCCCATCACCCTTTACAAAAACATAGAAAACAAAAACCAAATAAAACTTTAGACATGGAGAAATATGAAGGACAGACACCTGCACTCACTATGAGGATGCTCTTCGCTGAAGTTTAATTGGGAATAATGTTGAATATGGAAATAGCCTCAGGAGAAGTCGTAGTTTTTATTTTGCTTTTCTGCTGTGAGAATCCTGATTCAGTCGACTTGTTGACAGAAATTTAGGTGGAGGAGCCTTTTCTGCAGCGTCCACAGCCTCATTTCCTGTCTGCTGCGTCAATAAGAGCAGTCATTTGTCTTCATAAGACAAAGTTCACAAACCGTACAGCCCTCCCATACACCTCCTCCTAGCTTCCTTAGCTGTTCATCTTTGATTGATAATGGGGGCATTTATCTATAGTTATCCAGCTGAGAACAGGACAAAAATGGACAGATGAACAGACAGACAGGCGGATGGACAGATAGACAGGTGGATGGACAGACAGACAGACAGGTGGATGGACAGACAAACAGGTGGACAGACAGACAGATAGGCGGAAGAATGGATGGACGGACAGACAGAAAGACGGACAGACAGACAGACAGGCGTATGGGCAGACAGACAAGCGGATGAACAGACAGAGAGACAGACGGGCAGGCGGACAGACAGACGGGCAGACAGACAGAGAGAGAGGCAGACAGATAGACAGGCTGACAGTTAGACAGAGAGGCAGATCCTGCGTCCATCTTCCCTAAAAGCTGTGTGAGTTGAAGACGTGTGTCTGTTAGGAAGACAGAATGCAGAACGAGGTCACAGATCTGGGTCACTGATCAGTGTCTTTTCTTTTCAAAGACGGAGGAGAGACAGAGAAGGAGATGTAATAGCAGACCTCTCACTTCCCTTACTTGGTTATCTCTTATCTGGTCCTTTGAAGGTTTTTCTATCTTCTTTTTTGAGTTTTGTCTCTAGTTTTTTCCTCATGTTTGATGTAACAGAAAGCCTTTCTTGCAGAATGAGTCATTCCCCTCCATCGTGTCTTCACAGAACCCCTATGAACTTAGCACCTGTGTACACACACACACACACACACACACACACACATGCGTATTGCATTGAGACATTATCAAATGTGAAGACTGCATGATGACATACTTTCAACTTCCACTTCCAGTGTGGGAAGATGGTGGCGCAAATTCACATTGGTGGCGGCCTCACCCAGTACCTTCGATGCAGTGTCTTTGTCCACGTCTGCGTGTACATTTTTGTCTTCGTTTGTTGACTGGGAGAGCTGGCGCTGGATCGGCTGCGAGAGCTTGGTCTGCTGCGCTGTGGGCCCAGGGACCGTAGCCTTGCCCGGAGCTGCACCCGCAGAGGTAACACCGAGGGCGGTCTGACAGGACGCGTAAGCGGGGCAGGCTAAGCTAACTGCTAGCCCATGCAGACCGGCAGTCTGACAGTCATCCTGGCTGGCATTTGTTCCCATGGACAGTGATATATTTTTTATTTTTGTGGTTTGGATATATGTGTTAGTTTGAATGTGTGTTCTTGTAGTTCTTAAATGTTTTTGTCTGTATGTTTCACTGCTGTGGGCTGGGGGAAACGGCATTTCATTTCACTTCATGTGCGCAAGTACATGAGGTGAAATGACAAATAAAGTGTTCCTGATTCCTGATCATTTGCCTTAAACCAGAAGTAGTACTATGCTAAAGGGAGCCATGTGTACTGCATATGGGTCATTCAGTCCAACCCAACACTGGTACACCAGCTGATTTCAATAACTAACACACCTTCACCTAGACTACTACTACTACTACTTTCAGCTGCTCCCATTAGAGGTCGCCACAGCAGATCATCCGTTTCCATCTCTTCCTGTCCTCTGCATCTTCCTCTGTCACACCAGCCACCTGCATGTCCTCCCTCACCACATCCATAAACCTCCTCTTTGGCCTTCCTGTTTTTCTCTTCCCTGGCAGCTCCATATTCAGCATCCTTCTCCCAGTATACCCAGCATCTCTCCTCCACACATGTCCAAGCCATCTCAATCTTGCCTCTCTTGTTTTGTCTCCAAACCGTCCAACCTGAGCTGTCCCTCTAATATACTTGTTCCTAATCCTGTCCTTCTTCGTCACTCCCAATGAAAATCTTAGCATCTTCAACTCTGCCACCTCCAGCTCCGCCTCCTGTCTTTTCATCAGTGCCACTGTCTCCAAACCATACAACACTTTCACCTAGACTGGAGGACTAATTAGTGAAACAAGCTGATGAAGTGTTGGATTGGAAAGAAAACCTGCATAAACATGACTCTACATGGCATACAGTTGAGAATCACTGGGTTTACATGTCCACCCTGTGGTCACATGCGTTTATGTACATGTCCACCCTGTGGTCACATGGGTTCACACTCCAAACACATGCATGTCAGCTACACTGGAGTCTCTCAATTGCTCATAGGTGTGAATGGTGTTTGAGCGATTGTGTTTGTGTGTGTGTGTGTGTGTGTGTGTGTGTGTGTGTGTGTGTGTGTGTGTGTCCTATGATGAACTGATCCATGTCTCCTTGCCTTCTACCCAGTGTGTGCTGGGAGACTTCAACCCCAAGTGATTATGAAGCAAATCAGGAATCAGGAACATTTATTTGTCATTTCATTGCATGCACCTGCACACATGAAATGAAACTAAATATTGTTTCCCCCAGCCCACAGCAGTGCAACACAAAGACAAAAACACATATTCAAACTACAAGAACACATATATCCAACATATGAAAAAAAAGATTCACTGTCCAACAGAGCGAATGCCAGGATGACAGTCGGAACTGCTGGTCCACATGGGCTAGCAGTTAGCTTAGCCTGCCCCACTTCTGCAACTTGTCAGACCACCCTCGCTGCTTCCTCCTCGGGTGCAGCTCCAGGCAGGGCCGTGGTCCTTGGGCCCATCGGACGCAGCAGACCAAGCTCTCCCAGCCAATCCAGCGCCAGCTCCCCCAGCCATCAAACAAAGACAAATTTAAGAGGCCGCCGCAAACATGAATTCGCACCGCCATCTTCCCACACCGCTTCCGGTGTGGGGAGATGAAGAAATGAAATTAAGCAGCAATAGACAAACAATGAATCAATTAGAAGATGGAGAGTCAGTGGCATTAAAAAAAAGGTTATGAGAGTGACTACAATGAAATTTTTTTTTTTTAAGCGGAACAAGAATAGGATGGCGAGTTGGGAGGCTGAACAGCCAGATGTGCGGAGTCGGGGGTACTGGGGCCTGGGGGTAGAACGTAGCCTAGCCTAGCTTTGTGTAGCCTGCTGTAAGCTAGCGCAGATGCATCGCTACGCCCAGCATGCTGCACCCCATGCTGGTCTTGTCTGATCGCAGCCTGCCCCAGATGAACTAGCTTGCTGGCTAGCTCGCCTGCTAGGCCCTCCCTGCAGCGGGCCACAGCCCCTACAGGGATGAACCCCACAGGGGGTCCGGTGTCACACAGCGACAGTGAAATGCCACACCTCAATAAAAAAGATTTTTTTTTAAAACACACTCCAAGTCCAGTTATAACCCCACCTGTTCTCTCCCCTTGTCTGTCCCGTACCCACTGTTTGATATTCTGTCCGAGGGACTTAACAACAGTCAAACACCCTGGCAGCCATTGTGGCCGCCGAACTCAACAAGCTTTGAAAAAAGACTTAGAAGGGAGAGAATGGAGGCACGTGTGGTGCCTCTCGCCCGCCCCGTCTCCCAAGGAGTGAAAGGGGGAGACATCAAACACGCCCCCCCTCAGGGTTCGCTGTCTCAGTTGTCGAATCTGTCTCACAGTCAGGGGTATGTCCGCGCTTTTAAAGAGCGTTAACTGTACATGGATTTGTTTCATTCCTTCCTCTCTTTCCTCTGCCTCCCTGTGCGCCTTTTTTCTCTGCGTGCGTGCGTGCATGTGTGTGTGTGTGTGCTTGCGTGCGTGCGTGCGTGCGTGTGTGCGCATAAGGAAAGACTGTAAGCACATGAATAATTGCTTCTGCACATGTACAGTATACTATACTATTCACTTTACATTTTGCTATAAGTGAATTCACAGCCGTGTATAATAATCATACTTGATGTTGATGTGTGTGTGTGTGTGTGTGTGTGTGTGTGTGTGTGTGTGTGTGTGTGTGTGTGTGTGTGTGTGTGTTGTCTCCAGGTCATCGTGGGAGGTCATCTTCAGTAAGAGCAGCGAGGTGGTCTCGCCACAGGAGCTGCAGTGCTGCCGCCGGCTGGTCCAGCTGTGCCGCGATTGCCTGCTGGTCGTCTACAAAGTTGTCTCCGAGTCCCGCAGCTCCCTGACCGGCCTCAGCCCCGAGTGGGATGACACCAGGTGAGGACAGCGCCTGACCCCCTGACCCCTGACCCCCTGACCCCTTCAGTGTTCAACATCTGCAGCGATCTTTCTGTGTTGTTGTTTTGATGAGGGTATACAGTCATACCGGGAAAGGTGGTGGGAATCCACTGTGTCAGAGAGGTCACGTTGTTCCAGAAGGGTCACAGGTCGTGACTTCAGGTAGCAGTAGGTGTGTTTCTTCAAAGGGTCTCTAACTACGATGCGGTGACGTGTTACCTGCTCGAACCCTGCTGCTTTTTCTGGATTGTAGCGTCGCCTCAAAGCGGCTATCAGCAGTTTTAATTTAGAACACTTTCTTTATAATAATCAGTCAACTCTTTCTATATTCTGACGACTATCAAGTCAGTAGATGCACAGAGGAAAAACTCTGGTCTCTGTGGATGCTGTAAACAGAGACAAACAGCGGCTGCTTATCAGCCAATCAGGAGAGTTCTTTGCAGGCTGCCATCTCCATTGGTCCCCACTTGCTGTGAGTCAGTTTGCGCTTTCATGAGGCTCCTGGGCAGGGGTGAGGAGGTGGATTCTTTTGCAGTGTGCTTCCACAGTATAGATAGCTCCTGCTAACTTCCACCCAGGAATACTCACCTCCACTTAACTGACATTAAAGATGTAAAATAAAGAGGGACAGGGTGTCTCACAAGTCATATTGTCGGCAAGATCTAAAAGCTATGATGACCGTGTGTGACACGGGAGACAATTTTCAGTATGTGCTTCTTTTTTTGCTGTTTGTTAAGCGGTATAATAGGTCTTGGAAAGTTTTGTAGTGTGCTTAGTTGGCTTTATGGTACACAAACTGCTGATTTGCTCCAGTAATCAATGAATTGCCACTTTTGAAATACAGTTAAATCAATCCCACCGTGCTGTTCATGATACAGTGTTCTCATTAACAGGCACACAAGCGGCCACTGAAAATTTCACCTAGTCGGGCATCCGGGTAGTGTGGTGGTCTATTCCGTTGCCTACCAACACGGGGATCAGCAGTTCAAATCCCCCGTGTTGCCTCCGGCTTGGTCGGGCATCCCTACAGATGCAATTGGCCATGTCTGCGGGTGGAAAGCTGGATGTGGGTATGTGTCCTGGTTGCTGTACTAGCGCCTCCTCTGGTCATTTGGGGCGCCTGTTCAGGGGGATTGGGAAACTGGGGGGGGAATAGCATGATCCTCCCACGTGCTACATCCCCCTGGCAAAACTCCTCACTGTCAGGTGAAAAGAAGCGGCTGGCGACTCCACATGTATCGGAGGAAGCATGTGGTAGTCTGCAGCCCTGCCCCGGATCGACTGAGGGGGTGGAGCAGAGATCGGGACAGCTTGCAAGAGTGGGGTAATTGGCTAAGTACAATTGGAGAGAAAAAAAAACGGGGGGGGGGGGAACTCACCTAATCATTAGTGACCTATGAAAAGGTGAAATGTCTCACGTCTGTGGAAGAGAGCTGTAGTGACAATCATTTTCAAGATATCCATCCCCTTTAGGAGGAAAAAAAATCACCTCTATTCTATTTTTGAGTTCGATCCCTGCAGGAGTCGACAGCCACAGTTTGGAGGGAGTGAACGTTTTAAAGCAGGCTTTCGGCTGAAAGGATGGAGGGATAGGGGGAGGTGGAGGGATTGAGAGTGCTGTTAACAGGAAATAATGGCCCACAGATTAGCGCAGGTTAGTCCAGGGCCCCCCGAGGCCTTCTTAATTCAATTAGAGCCCAGATGAGCCTGTGCTGCAAATGACCTTATGCTACACAAGAGACATACACAGACAGAGAGCGCAGGAGAGAGACAGCGAGAGAGAGAGAGACCTCCTTTTTTCCTGGGGCATTGCGTTACGTGATTCATAACCCTTGCACATATTTTAACAGGCTATCACTTTCAGCCTGTTAAAATCTACATGACAAAAAAGAAGATGGAACGATGAGAATGCTGTGTGTAAATACCGTGGACCAGACCGAGCCACTAGCCTGATGTCTAGGTTTTATTCTTAATTAAACTGTTTTGAAGTTAGATATGAGTGCATGGAGTGTGTGGAGTTATCAGTCTTTAGGATTTTTAAAATGTGACTGAACGTGGATTTAGCGAGTCGAGCCACATGAAGGACGACTCGCCCGCCGTGGCTTTATCTGTGTGGGAGGTTTCTCTTCGCCTCGGTGAAAGCCTTGAGTCGGTCTGTCTCTCTTTATTTCCCCTATGTGTTATCTATATATCTTTGTGTCCGAAAGCTTCCCATTGGCTGCGGGACCACCCTCTGCCCATGGCTCCGCCCCTCCTGCCGCCACCACCGCTGTTGCTGTTGCTGCTGCTGCCGCTGCTTCCTCCTCCTCTTCCTCCTCCGTCAGCTCGCCCCTCGATGCAGGTCTCTGCTTGGTTTAGTTCTGCTGAGCCCCCATATCACCCCCCCTCCCCCCCGTCACATTCACCGCTTACGGCTTTTGTCACCACCACCACCGCCCAACCCATGGCACGGCCCACCTGCTCAGCAATTTATCACCTTGGTTGTGCAAGCTAACAATCTGGCATGGCCTCACTCTCCTCTCCTTCGCTGCCTTTCAAATAAGGGACTGTTTGGATTGACTGATGTTAACGGACCAGTGTGAGTTTGTGTAAGATTGATGCTAACCATCCAGTCCTTCATGCTAACGATGATGTTGAAGGAAAGGAGGCAGGAGAAGGAAGCCAAACCAAGACTGTTTTGGAACACTGCCTGTCCGCAAACGCAGCGTCTCTGATGATGCTTGCTTGCATCACCAGCCACCAGCTTTCGCATGTCACGTACGGCTCGCAGTGGATACCTCATCCACTGTGCTTTGCAGTACAGGGAAGGCATACATTTTTTTTTTTTAGTATGATGTGATTTGAACCCGCTGATCCTAGCAGGCTAAATGCCACAAGCAAACCACTGGGCAACCAGGAACCACTGTCTCCTCATCGCAGGAGTAGAGAAAATGGCTTCCATTGCACCGCCTACTTCACAGTTCCTCAATATGCAGGTTTTGTCTCTCCACCACCTCTCCTCACACCTCAGCTGGGAGGCAAAACGCATGATTGGTTGCATACCCTTTATTTGGATAGGACCGTTAAAATGTGTGTGTGTGTGTGTGTGTGTGTGTGTGTGTGTGTGTGTGTGTGTGTGTGTGTGTGTGTGTGTGTGTGTGTGTGTGTGTGTGTGTGTGTGTGTGTGTGTGTGTGTAAAACGAGCATCATGTAAGGCGGACATTCTACTTGGAACAACAAAAGAAGTTCCCCAAAAGGAACACTGGCGAACACGTTGTCAGTATGCTCAATATGAACTCATTGTTCCTTGTTGTATCACTCCATGCCACTGGGGACCGCAGAACGATTACAAGGCCGCTACTACCAGGGCCGGCTGTTACTGAATTTGAGCACATTAAGTTGTCTTTAAATCTCTGTGTGATAGATTACAAAGTTGAGGATATCCTCGAATGAGTTTAGCAACTCTTCGTTTAAAAGTATTAATCTGGGGGCGTCCGGGTGGCGTGGCGGTCTGTTCTGTTGCCTACCAACACGGGGATCGCCAGTTCGCATCCCCATGTTACCTCCGGCTTGGTCGGGCATCCCTGCAGACAAAATTGGCCGTGTCTGCGGGTGGGAAGCCAGATGTGGGTATGTGGGTCACTGCACTAGCGCCTCCTCTGGTCGGTTGGGGCACCTGTTCGGGGGGGGGCTGGGGGGAATAGCATGATCCTCCCATGCACTACGTTCCCCCTGGCGAAATTCCTGACTGTCAGGTGAAAAGAAACAGCTGGCAACTCCACATGTATCGGAGGAGGCATGTGGTAGTCTGCAGCCCTCCCTGGATCAGCAGAGGGGGTGGAGCAGCGACCGGGATGGCTCGGAAGAGTGGGGTAATTGGCCAAGTGCAATTGGAAGAAAAAATGCAACAAAAAAAAGTATTCATCTCTCCGTGGCGGTGTAACAAGGCTGATTCCAGTGTGGAAATGAATCAAGCGTGATGCCACCAACCATGTGATACTTGGACCAGTTGCAGACAGAAGGAGGTCTAAGAGACCGCTCACCAGCTGGTGGGCTGTTTACGCTGTGTGCTGGCACACTTTGCATCTCATAAACACAACACACTGCGTGTTTTTGTTCGTCTTTTGTTGGAAATTTGAGAAGTTTTCTTTTTAGAGTGCTGCCGCCTTAAATGAGCACCGCGCTCCCGTCACCTCCTCGCTCCAAGGCCTGAAGGCCTTCCAACTTTTACTGTCTAACTGCTGAACCTGCTGTCTTACCTCCTGCAGCCTGCACTTTGACAGATGCACAACGGCTCACACAAAAGCCTTATCACATGTGTATGTAGCCTCACACACACACACACACACACACACACACACACACACACACACACACACACACACACACACACACGCACACTCACACAGCTCTGGGGTGAGCTGGGTGCGACGCCTGAGTGGGTTTGAGTGCTGGACAGCTCGGTGGTCCTAGTCGTTGACCACACCTGGCCGCTCTTGCTCAAGCCTCCTTCCACGCTGGAGTGTCTCCATCACGTGTGTCAATAGCCTGGGCGACTCCTGGAGGAGTCCCGCCATCCCATCTGCCCTAATTACACCCTCTCGCTTGCTGAGCCTTGAACCGCCACTGCCAACCAGAAGACAATTTTCCCATAATGACAAAAGTTTCAGATCCCGTTAACTTTCATCTGTCTGAAGAGTGGAGTGATAATTAGGGTTAATTGGGGTGCTTGGCTGAATGAATGTGGGCAGCGGATAACCTTCAAGCCACTGCCTACTGCTGGCTGTCTGTTTGCATCAGGGATCCCTCCCTTCCTCCAGCTCCATTTTTCTTTTTCTTTCTTTAACTTTCCCACATTATCCTGTTAATTCACCACGGCAGCAGAGCGTCTCAATGGAGAACCGCAGAGCAGCGCCGAGGGCCTGTCAGTATGCAGTCCGCGGCTAGTGTACATACCATCGACTCTCTCTCTCGCTCTCTCTCTCTCTCTCTCTCTCTCTCTCTCTCTCTCTCTCTCTCTCTCTCTCTCTCTGTGTCCACCAATGGTTTGGAGCGAAGCAAAAGCCCATGCAGAGGCCCTCTCCCCATCTCTCAGGCATGCACGTCGTAGCCGTGAATGTTTCCATGATCAAAAGCAGGGGGAACCTGGAAGACGCAGAACGAGGGTCCAATTAAAAATAGCCCACAGAGACAGCGGCCATTCGGACATGAGAACCCACCACCCCTCGCTCTCTCTGCTCCTCTCCCCGTTTCTCCTAACCACCTCCATCAACACCACCTTCTTACAGCCCCCACCCAGCCACATGACTGCTTCTGCGAACAGAATATTTTTCAAAGTGAATTGCAGAGGAGCTCGGCAGAAAATACACTCATCCCCACAACGCATGTTCAATATTTGATTTCCTTCTCCTTTTCTCCCCCGCTTTCAAGTGGCATTTCCCTGGCCAGGCCTGGGCTTTCTTTAAAACACCATATGGAAATTGAGGGCATAGAGGAGAGATCCCTCTTACAAAGCCAAGGACAGAATCCAAACCAATATGGGATTTTGTTTATTCTATTTCTGTTTTTTTTTAAATGGCAAATCTCATAACGTAGGTTTGAGGAATAAAGCAGCGTAAGCGCCAGAGAACCGTAATGAAAAATACAGGAGATGAATCAGACGGCGCTCCTTAGACGTTCCAGTACCAGCGCTAACCGTGTGTCTAAATGTCACTCCAGAGATGACAAGGTTTGCGGCGGTACCTGCCAGAAACTCAAGCGGCTCAAGGGGATAAACAATGGCTGTGCTCAGTTTCCCGGATTACCCCGGCCCTGACCGCCGGTGCCCTGTGACTGGAGTGGCTGAGTCCCGGCAGCAGCGCTGGATCCCTGCACTCGTTTGTCCGAGTTCATCCACGGCCCGGGAAGACGTGCTTGACAAGTACCCGCGCCCCACTTGAAGTTGTTTCAAGGACATTCTCGTTGAACTAAATGAAGTTAATTTGAATCCCTGCTAACTCTCCTGGGCCTGGTGCTGCGCTGAAGAGGATGCCCTCAGCGACAGGCCTTTTTTTTTTCCTTCTCTTCGTCCGACTTTAGAAGAGGCTGCTTAAGCTAATTTGTCCAAGAGCTATTTCACAGGGAAAGAGGTCTGTCAGAGAGGAGTGCGCTATCTCTCCGCAGGCTTGGAAGAGGGTGTTATTTTCATGCTGTAATCCCTGGCCCCACTGGTCGCTGTTTGATTAGATTGCCGCATCTTTAACATTTTCATCAATGCCATTTCTTTTTGACCATAACACCATTCTGCATGTGTAGATTCTTATCAGTCAGAGTTCTGGACTGTAGATATGCCATGAAGATCACACATAATGTCAAATAACTTATCCAGATGGGTTGGAAATGCTTCATAATAATGTTTGGAAACTGATCAACCTTCAAAAGCTTGAGATAAGTTCCTTGCTGTTCTTTGACTAATGAGTGACAGCTAAACATCTAATGCATAGCTTTCATTATAACCAACCAGAAGTCCCCGTTTACCTTTTAATGGATTTGGGCTGTGTCTCCACCAGAGACACGTTTTTTTCTCATTGTTTTCTATGGTGAACTAGCACTTTCAGCATCCTCAACCTCTTGAAAATTGAACCTGTAACACTCGGCACTTTGAGCACTTTGCCTGTTCAGGAGTTGAAGAAATTTCAATTTTGCCTTGAAGCTCACTGTTCACCGGTGTCTTTTTGAGCACTGCTACCCAATCAGGTTGAAATGTGGATGGGACATAATGACAAGCAGGAAAGACTCAGTGGAGACACAAACAAGCAGCACAGCTCCTGTTCGGGAGTAGCGCCAAGAGCTGGAGCTTCTTTTTTTTTGGGAGAGATCGTATCTATATTGTGTAGGAATAGTAGCTAATAAGCCATGAAAAGCAATAAAATAAAGGGAACAACTTGATGGAGATGCAGCCTTAATCATCTCGTCTGACCGTTTCCTGACAAACATAATCCGACTCACCAGCGCTAGGCTCATCGGCTGAGTCCCCTCCTGTCTCTGTCTCAACCTGACGCCAGTTTTTAACCAGTTAATCAACTAATCAATCAGCCTTCATTTCTTCAGGCCATTTCGTACATCAGAATGCAAAATTGCGCTTTACGTTGTCATTCTCAGGTACTGGAACGCTGTTAGCAGGAGCTGCCTCTCTGCTCTGTCTCGGTGGAAGGTGTCATAGAAAGGTCTTAGAAAGGTTCTGACGTCTATGCCGCGGAACGATAGGTGAGGACTTCTTGTTCATGATCACCGAAAAACTGAAAAAGTCAAGTGTTGAAAGTTCAGCTCGACCCCAGAAACTCACTTGTCTCTGAAATAAATTCATCTTCGGTCTGTTGCTCAGCTGACTATACAGCACAGTATGTAAGAAGTAATCAGTCTACAAGCAGATAAATATTAAATATTACCATACTTTACTGTTACTATACTTGATTAACACCATCTGTTTACTCCACTGATTATATTTAGTTTAAATAATATGGCCACATTGGTCTCCCCTTTGAATTAAACTGTAGAGAGAGACAAACCACAAAATGCAATAATAATAGCACTGGAATTTTTATTTTGCTTTGAGACTGATGAGATCTTTTACTGACTCGGGATTTTTAAGGTGTTCACCTGCACGTGCCACCATAACCAGTAATGTTTCTCATTACAGAGCTGGGTCTTTTAACAGCATGCTTTATATGGCCACCGTGTCACGGGTTTATGCTCCCTGATCTTTCAGCGTTGACCTTTACATATCTAATCTCCTCATTATGTTTGCTCCTCTTCCCGACTCCACCTCCATCTCCTCCCTCGGTTCCTCTCCCTGTCTCCTCCGTCTGTCCAGGTATCTGCTGCCAGTGACCTCCCAGTTC
>NC_079213.1:102045922-102088422 GCF_029633865.1 Lampris incognitus | reverse complement strand
CAAATCACTCCTGACACTCTTCTCCACCCACTCCACCCTGCTTGTACTCTCTTGTGTGGTGTGGGAAGAATATGACGCAGATTTACGTTTGCAGCAGCCTCAACCAGTACCGTCCATGCGGTGTCTTTGTCCACGTCTGTGTCTAAGTTTGTGTCTTGATTTGATGGCTGGGAGAGCTGGTGCTGGATCGGCTGGGGGAGCTTGGTTTGCTGCGTCAGGTGGGCCCAGGGACCACGGCCCTGCCTGGAGCTCCGCCCAAAGAGGAAACACCAAGGGTGGTCTGACAGGACGCAGAAGTGGGGCAGGCTAAGCTAACTGCTAGCCCATGCAGACCGGCAGTTCTGACAGTCATCCTGGTGTTCGCTCTCTTGGACAGTGACATTTTTTTTGTTTTTTGGACATGTTGGATATATGTCTTTTTGTAGTTTTGGTCGTTTATTTTATAGCTTGGATGTGTGTGTTCTTGTAGCTTAGATGTGTTTTTGTCTTTGTGTTGCAGTGCTGTGGGCTGGGGGAAACTATATTTCGTTTCGTTTCATGTGCGCAGGTGCACGCAATGAAATGACAAATGGAGTGTTCCTGATTCCTGAATCCTGATTTGGGAAGTTGACTCCAAGTATTTAAACTCATTCACCTTCGTCACCTCTACTCCTTGCATCCCCGCCATTCAACTGTCCTCCCCCTCATCCACGCATATGTACTCCGTCTTGCTCCTGCTGTTTCCTGCTGGGCCATACTTCCTAATTATTTACCTAAAATAAGGAAAAGGAGGGAAAAGTGAACAGCCGAGCATCATTTTACATAAGCACTGTAGCACTGAAAGGGATGGTTGAATTTTCTGTCTGCTTGACATCCGTTTCCACACACATGTAAACAGTACCGTGCCGCATCCGGCCTTCTGGGCCACGATCTGGACAGTATCATGTTTCCCGCCGAGGGGCCTCGGCAGACAGGTGACGCTTCTGATCTGTCAATCATCTGAGAAAAGAGGAGCATGTGCACACAGAAGCCGGCCTTGTTCTGTCTTGACCGTGGTGTGTGTGTGTGTGTGTGTGTGTGTGTGTGTGTGTGTGTGTGTGTGTGTGTGTGTGTGTGTGTGTGCGCGCGTGCGCGTGTGTTTGGAATGCAGCGAGTTTTATTTAGACCCGTCACGTCGACGTGGCATTCAGCTCGCTCCGATCTTTCCACCCCTCCCTCCCTCCCCCCACCCCTCCCTCTGTCAGAGGAAGAGGTGGAGGCCGTGACCTTGAGGCTCTCCTGCCTTGGCTGCGAGCTCGGCGACCAGACGAGCAGCAAGGCTGACAGGCTTGGCGCCGCGACCTGAGCACGCCGTCCAAAAATAACTCCCGTCTGGCAACGGGGCCACGCTGTTCTGTTCTGACCTCTCCGCTCGTCCGTCCGCCCCCGCCTCCCCCTCTCCAATCCCTCCATCCCTCTCTCCTCCTTTACCTGTCCGAGGTCCAGGCTGCTTTCCTGCCAGCGCCCAGCCCTCGATCCTCCCCGGGTCCCCATGGATGACCCAGTTACGGGGCTCCGAGAGTTAGATATCGACTGAGAGCCGTGTGAGAGGTGGATGGTTCAGATGAGATATGGCAGCGGGCACACACAAGCATGCGCACACGCACACACACACACACACACGCACACACACACACACACACACACACACACACACACAAACACACATAGACAAGCACACACACACACATAGTGAGCGGGGAGAAAAGCTCCAGAGATGGCCGTGCCTCAAAACCCTTGTAATCCACTGTTTTGAAATGATGGAGGGGGGGGAAAAAGAGCAAGGCATTGTGTGCTGTAATTACAGGACAGATTCCTGCCTCATGGCTGCCGCTCCTCTTCCTCTCTGATGAAGCTCTGTGGCCACCAGCGGCTCTGAGCGCGCTCTGCACTGACTGATGTCCTGTGTTCACAACACATGCGAGTCCTTTGTAAGAGAAGCAGATATTGGTTGTGTTGCGGTGTATCTGGCCTCTGTGTGAGTCTGCAGCACACGTGTATCCCGTGTTCCTCCTGCGTGTCTTATTAGCGTGTACTGTCATGCTGCTGCAGTCATGTTTATCTGGCCATGCACCTGTTTGTGTCCCTGACATCCAACTGTCTGCGTGTGTGTGTGTGTGTGTGTGTGTGTGTGTGTGTGTGTGTGTGTGTGTGTGTGTGTGTGTGTGTGTGTGTGTGTGTGTGTGTGTGTGTGTGCAGGTAGGGATACAGTGACAGAGAATTAGATACACACACACCATGGGGCCTGGGTAGTCCTCAATCAGTTCGTCCCAGATTTGAAAAAAAGGAAAAAAGTCTGTCTTTCCTTTTCAGTTGCACATTTAGTTTTCCGCCTGTATTTTGAGTCTCTTTATAAACACCTGGTTCACTTACAGCAGCACGGGATTAAGGAGCGAGGTGGCTTCACTGGGTGGACCTCCGACTCGGTGGACCTGCGACTCGCTGGCCGATGCAAATCGAGATTCAGGATTACTTTTTTTGTCCTGAGGGAAATGTATCTTGGACATAAAGGCTGCCACATAAAAATAAATACAGCATAGTGCAGTAACAGGGCATTGAATTGGGTGCAACACAGCCCCTCATTTCACACCCTCCTCATATCCTGAGTTCAGGACATGAGGAGGGATGAAAGAGTTTTTACTCCTGTTCAGGTATCTTTTCCTGTGTTTGATTGGATCCCTGTAGTGTCCACCTGATGGGAGCAGTCTGTATCCTGAATAGAGGGCGTGACAGGGGTCAGCGATAATGTTCCTAGCCTGATCAGCTATTGTCTTCTCAAAGAGCATTTGGAGGCAGGGATGCTCCCTCAACCCCCATCACTTTTCATTGCTGCGTGGACCAGTCTGATTATTTGTGATTTTAACTTAACTGATATTATGTCACCAAACCAAGCTGAAATAATCATAGAAAATATTATTCCCGCACACACGGCACGGGGGCGCTGATCCCAGATAGCAAAACTGCTGTGGCCCGGACCCGTCCCACACCCGACACTTCATCTGGCCCACCTACTGCGTGGAATGATGGCACTTGGGCAGTCCACGCCTGTTTGCCAGATCTGGGCCAGAACCAAGCCATAGCAATGCCGCATGTGCCACATATTTGCCAAAGGTGGCCCATATTTGTTTTGTGATATTTGGGCCATATTAACCATTTACCACACGGGCCACTTCAGGGTCACATCCAGATTACAAGTTGCCCAGAGCACCGCAACTTTACCCAAAAAAAAAGGCCCACATCGGATTTGGCATATTTGGGCCATATTTGCTATTATACATGTGGGCCACTTCAGGCTCACATTCATTTTGTCAGGGCAAGAAGAAAGCCATCATTGCCTGAAGTGGCCCACATCCAGATGCTGTCTGTGATTCAAGGCGATGTCAGTTTACTCATGTGTAGGTCAACCCAGGTTCTTTGTTTGTTTGTTTTGTTTTATTTTGTTTTTGTCGTGAACAAGACAACATCCATCAACAAAGTAATTAAGAAATGTTGCTCGCTGTATAATGGGAAAAATCCTTTATTGGTTAACCCCATTACCACACACACACACACACACACACACACACACACACTTTGTCAGTGAGCCCAGTTATCATGTATTAGTTTGTATAGCCTTGGTTTTGTGTGTGTTACCGGAAGCCGGTGTTAGGTAGGCAGGGTGTGTGTTACCGGGGGCCGGTGTTAGGTAGGCAGGGTGTGTGTTACCGGGGGCCGGTGTTAGGTAGGCAGGGTGTGTGTTACCGGAAGCCGGTGTTAGGTAGGCAGGGTGTGTGTTATCGGGGGCCGGTGTTAGGTAGGCAGGGTGTGTGTTACCGGGGGCCGGTGTTAGGTAGGCAGGGTGTGTGTTACCGGAAGCCGGTGTTAGGTAGGCAGGGTGTGTGTTACCGGGGGCCGGTGTTAGGTAGGCAGGGTGTGTGTTACCGGGGGCCGGTGTTAGGTAGGCAGGGTGTGTGTTACCGGGGGCCGGTGTTAGGTAGGCAGGGTGTGTGTTACCGGGGGCCGGTGTTAGGTAGGCAGGGTGTGTGTTACCGGGAGCCGGTGTTAGGTAGGCAGGGTGTGTGTTACCGGGAGCCGGTGTTAGGTAGGCAGGGTGTGTGTTACCGGGAGCCGGTGTTAGGTAGGCAGGGTGTGTGTTACCGGGAGCCGGTGTTAGGTAGGCAGGGTGTGTGTTACCGGGAGCCGGTGTTAGGTAGGCAGGGTGTGTGTTACCGGGAGCCGGTGTTAGGTAGGCAGGGTGTGTGTTACCGGAAGCCGGTGTTAGGTAGGCAGGGTGTGTGTTACCGGGAGCCGGTGTTAGGTAGGCAGGGTGTGTGTTACCGGGGGCCGGTGTTAGGTAGGCAGGGTGTGTGTTACCGGGGGCCGGTGTTAGGTAGGCAGGGTGTGTGTTACCGGGGGCCGGTGTTAGGTAGGCAGGGTGTGTGTTACCGGGAGCCGGTGTTAGGTAGGCAGGGTGTGTGTTACCGGGAGCCGGTGTTAGGTAGGCAGGGTGTGTGCTAGCGCCAGCCTGCTGTTGTTCCCCTGTAAACCAGCAGAACCTCGCATGGGCTGTGCGACCTGTGTGACCGCACGTGCCTGGCCTGCAACCCTGCAGGGTTTGGGGCGTCCGGGTAGCCTGGTGGTCTACTCCGTTGCCTGCCAACACAGGGATTGCCGGTTCGAGTCCCCGTGTTGCCTCCAGCTTGGTCGGGCGTCCCTACAGACACAATTGGCTGTGTCTGCGGGTGGGAAGCTGGATGTGGGTATGTGTCCTGGTCGCTGCACTGTTGGCGCCTCCTCTGGTGGGTCGGGGCGCCTGTTCGGCGGGACCTGGACCAGGACCTGGACCTGGGGGGAATAGGGTGATCCTCCCACTCTTACGTCCCCTTGGTGAAACTCCTCACTGTCAGGCGAAAAGAAGCGGTTGACGACTCCACATGTATAGGAGGAGGCATGTGGTAGTCTGCAGCCCTCCCCGGATCGGCAGAGGGGGTGGAGCAGCGACCTGGACCGGTTGGAAGAGTGGGGTAATTGGCCGGATACAATCAGAAGGAAAAAAAAGGGGGGGAATCAAAATAAATAAAATTCCCTGCATAGTCAAGGTCACATGAAAAAAAATCTATCAAATTATTCAGGTTTTTTTCTTCTTCTTCGTGGATACTGCGTCGATACGTAGTGCGTGCTGCACAGAGCACGACTTATTAAATTCGCTTCGCGTTCGGTGTGAACGCGCCATTTTATGTCACCATTTCCGCCCCCACTCAAAGGGACAGGAAGTTGTGAGCAGAGGCGAGGGTCTGATGAACAGGTTTTCCAGAATCGCCATGTTGTGCACCGTAAGAAGTTTCTTCATGCACCACGGTGAGCTCTGCTAAATGGAGTCAAAGCAGCCACTGGAGTGGAGCAGGTAACGCATGGCGGGGACCAGAGTCCCTGCAGGGCCCAACACCGCCGGGAGGGGCGGTGCTGTCTTGGTTAGTTCACCCCACGTGTCTCGGTAAGCTAACTTTTAGCTTATTTTGCTAGTTTTATTGTGTGTTAGCACCGAGGTTATTTCTATGTAAAGCCCATTATAGCATTTTAATTGTGTTCTGTGAATGTCAAGTGTCGAAAGAAGCGTGTTTGAAGCTGAAAGTGTAAGTTTTTACAGTAATATTTTGCATGGTACCTAAGCGGAAAAAATACGATTTCTTACAGTGTGGAGTTAAAAGTCACTTACTCCTCATGGATGCTAGAGATGATTGAATGAGTGGTTAAGTTGAAACGGTTTTATCCAGTTTTCATGTCTGATATTTGTAATTGTGAGGTGTCATTATATGCTAGGCCTATTCTGAAAATAATTCTAATATAGAGAGCATGGAAGTGGAGCTAGAGATGAACACATCATTTTCAAAATGTTAAGTTGCATTCAGTCTGGACTTACCTTGTTGTTATGATCTAGTATAATGTTGGACAACATAAGGAACATGAGCTAAACATAAGAGAAATATAATGTGAACTATAAAGGAGGGAAATTGAGACTTTAAGCCTGTTTTTAATGCATGTCCGGTCTTTTATTGAGTGAGAAGATCCAGTGAAGTAGATCCCATGATTCCAGTAGATGGCGAGCCACCCAGCCTGATTTCCAGGAACCTGGATCTGCATTGCCACTGAAACAGCCGGATGAACGATCTGCCTTGTGGTAGGATTGTGCCAGTCACCTGGATTGGTACCAGCTTGAACACACATTAGGCTTAAAGAGTAAACTTTGACTCATCACACTCTGTCTCATCAGACTCTTGACAGATCAGACCTCCATCTGATCTGAACTCAAACAAAGTTGACTTTGACTGACTCCAGACACTGACTTGGAAGTTACTTGAAACTGTGGAAGAATCCCACATAAGGACAAAGACACATACTGACGACTTAAGATGATCACCAAACCAAACTAAACTTCTTTAAAGGACAATTGATACAACTAAGAACAATCTTCTTTAAAAATCTTTGGTTTAAAGGGCCCAGTTTTTATTTTTCATAACCATGTGAATCTAATGCCAGTTGCACTATTTTGTTATTAATCAGCAACTAAAAGCTGCAGTTAACTAAATTGTGTGTGGTATGGTGTGTTAGGGTTATTGCACTCAACACTTAGCTCCCTCCGAACTTAGAGAGACGTGTCCTCCCAGGAGTGGGTTACAATTCCGTAAATCACTACAAGGATCACTGGATAAATTTGTCAACACTTCCAGAGATGCGGCACAGTGGTTAGCGTGGTTGCCTCACCGCAAGAAGGCCCGGGGTAGTCCAACCGGGGTAGTCCAACCTTGGTGGGTCATCCCGGGTCGTCCTCTGTGTGGAGTTTGCATGTTCTCCCTGTGTCTACGTGGGTTTCTCCTGGGGGCTCCGGTTTCCTCCCACAGTCCAAAGACATGTAGGTCAGGTGAATTGGCCATACTAAAAATTGTCCCTAGGTATGAATGTTTGTGTGTCGGCCCTGTGATGGCCTGGCAGCCTGTCCAGGGTGTCTTCCTGCCTGCCGCCCAGTGACTGCTGGAATAGGCTCCAGCATCCCCGCGACCCTGAGAGCAGGATAAGCGGTTTGGATAATGGATGGACACTTCCAGAGATGTGGTGGCTGAGCAGGTGGCCAAAGCTAGCAGGCGACTGTGACCACAGGCAATGTGTAATGACCTGTCTGAAAAATGATCTAAAATCTGAATGAAATGAACCCTATAGACCTGAAATACTGAGCTGTAACATACCATCATACTTCAGCATGCCAAAATAAAGTGACAGCTGAGCTGACTTGATGATGTAAAGCCAATAGTTGAACAGTTGATTTGTTTTGAAAGACTAATAGTATAAAAGTCATAGCTGAGACTAGTGCATGATGATGCTGTATTATTCTACCTTTTAAAAATATTGCACCGAAATTACACGAGCAGAACTAGAAAAGCTGTGTGCGTGTGACTGTGATTCATGCACATGCATGTCAGTGAGCAGGGCCTCACGCATCCCCTGCGAGGGTCCTGAATCCAGCCAACAGTTTTTCTTTCTTTTCTTTTTTTCAACACATTGCTTCACATTTCACACCTGGGATCTGGCCCAGTGCAACCACCCATCTCCCCACTCACAACATGATATTGGAAATTTCGTGGGGGTGCCAAATGTTTCCTACTGTTTTACTTTGTTCATTTCCGTATTGTTTTCTAGCACAGTATTTTGTTGTTTCCACCATCACCATCTCAACATGGTGGCGCAAAAGTAAACCGATCAAAACAGAATAATTTATTTTTTGCAGTGTGGCCTTTGTATTTGACCTGTTTCTTATCTGCAGGGAAATTATCCAAGTTGTATTATAACTGATGTTTGTTTTAATATATATACCCATACACATACCCACATCCGGCTTCCCACCCGCAGATATGGCCAGTTGTGTCTGTAAGGACGCCTGACCAAGCTGGAGGAAACACGGGGATTCGAACCAACGATCCCCGTGTTGGTTACCCGGACACCTGGGCTTACATTTTAACTCGTAACAGAATTGGAAACAGCAATGGCGGCTGTGGTGGATGGTAAAATTGGGGAAAACATCATGAAACAATGACCTGGGTGCACATGACCTGGGTGCAGTGCTTAACTTTCAGTGCTTTGGCTGTCTTGATGAAAATCGCTCTGCATTGGAAGGTTTATGACTTATTCAATATTGGTTCAATAAATGTAACTCATTAATCGTTGTTCTCTCAGTTCTCAGTTGTCCTGTCCAGACAATTCAGACCCCTTTGTTTAGGTCGATCTAAGCTGTGATTGGACCACCCACTTTTTGGACAGGTCCGCCTTTTTGAAATCTAATTGAGTGAGAGGTCACGCCCAGTCTCGATAAAGATCAGCAGGATCCGCTCATCCGATTGGCTGTTCTGGAGACGTGGTGCACGAGCGCCCCCATACCCAGAATCTCCAGGCCGACCAGTTAAATACCCCTTTTCCACTACATGGTACCGGCTCAACTCGACTCGGCTCGACTCACTTCTGCGTCGTTTTCCATTACCGTAACAGTACCCCGTCAGTGTAGCTGGTTGTCATAGTGACGCCTGGTTTGCAATTTCAAAATGTACTTTTAAGATAACTCCGCTTCAGCCGCGTCGGTATTTAAAAGTGCCGGGTGATATCCCATGCGCGCATTGATGATGCACTGACGCAAAATGACACAGTGACGCATTTCTCTGACCAGAGATCTGCATTGATTTTGGTTCCCACTCCAGTGTTTTATTTATTTTCTATTATTTGGAACCTCGGGGGGGAAGGGTGAGTCGAGTCGAGCCGGTACCATGTAGTGGAAAAGGGGCATTAGTTCCCCGCTTGCCCTTAACAAGCAGGGAGAGAGACAGAAAGAGAGGGAAGGACACAGAGGTGGTTGGAGAGGTGGCCTGTATCTCCCCTGGAAGGATTAGCACTTCTGATAGGAGAGAAGAAGAAAGAGAGGAGGCCTATATTCTCTGACAGGGCTGTCACTATCTCTCTCTCTCTCGCACTCCTTTCTTCGTACACCTCCTCTTCGTCTCTGTGATCACTGTTCGCTGCCCTCCAGTGTGGGAGAGCAGAGACTCCAGATGAGAATAAATGAGCCGCATGACGGTGTCTGTGGCCATGCACACGCCGGGCACGTGCACCCATACGCCCGCTCGTCTGCCTGTGTGTGTGTGTGTGTGTGTACATGTGCACGTGCGCACACATCTGTGCTGTGCATGCACAACTCCTCCTCTGTGGCGTGCGGCTGGTGGAGGCAGAGGGACTGGTGGAGGCAGAGGGACTGGTGGAGGCAGAGGGACCGGTGGAGGCAGAGGGACTGGTGGAGGCAGAGGACTGGTGGAGGCAGAGGGACTGGTGGAGGCAGAGGACTGGAGGAGGTAGAGGGACTGGTGGAGGCAGAGAGGACTGGTGGAGGCAGAGAGGACTGGTGGAGGCAGAGGACAGGTGGAGACAGAGGACTGGAGGAGGCAGAGGACTGGTGGAGGCAGAGGACAGGTGGAGACAGAGGACTGGAGGAGGCAGAGGACTGGTGGAGGCAGAGGACTGGTGGAGACAGAGGATTGGAGGAGGCAGAGGACTGGTGGAGGCAGAGGACAGGTGGAGGCAGAGGGACTGGAGGAGGCAGAGAGGACTGGTGGAGGCAGAGAGGACTGTCCGGGGAGTGTTCATCCACTTTGTGCCGGCTGCCTCCGGGGACGGCTCAAGCCTTGCAGGCGGGGGATGTTATCAATACAGAGCCTGCGGGCAGCCTGCGAGACAGCACTCACACTGCCTATTAGTCCACCGCTGAGCTCTGCTGTGTGTGTGTGTGTGTGTGTGTGTGTGTGTGTGTGTGTGTGTGTGTGTGTGTGTGTGTGTGTGTGTGTGTGTGTGTGTGTGTGTGTGTGTGTGTGTGTGTGTGTGTTTCTGCCAAACAGCCAACTATTTCTCCTTCAGCAGTGGTGTAAAAGGGACAAAGTACAATTACTTCGTTACTGTACTGTACCATACGCTACACTTGTCATTGGAGCGGCTCTGGGTGCCAAGTGCTAAATGATTGACTTGTCGTCTGTATCCATGCTACATTGCGCAGTACTACATTACTGTACTGTAGTACTATGATACTATAGTGCACATATTTTGAATTCGGTGATGAGGGGAATATTGAATGTGGTGCTATCTTCATCATGGTGTGTAGCAGGGGCGGAGCCAGACGTTGTAAACATTTGGGGCTCAGCCCGGGGCCACGCTCCCCCAGGGAGGTTTTTTTTCCCTAGTTACGGCCGCTATATGCACTATTTTTCAAGCCATTTGAGATAATAGAGTGCGTAAAAATCTGTACATCGTTTGGGAAAAACATGATAGTTACCCAGGAGAAAATCCTCATGTATAGAGCCTACATCCTGTTTGGTATCTAATTGTTCTCCAGCTGTCTTCATCATTCTGAAATCACAACACAACAAACGTGGAGGATGACTAATTTTCACTCCTGCAAGCTAAAAAGAGGTACAAATGGTTTGATGTTACTATCTTTAAGTTACATAACATAGGTAGGGTAGGAATTTGACATAAACAGTGTTACTAATATTGAAACCTATTTTTGTTATATTATGATGGAGAAGAGGTCACATGATGAATGCTTATCTAACAAATCCAGGCCATAATAATCTGGGCTGCTTTAACTGCAAATCAAGGATCCCCAACAATGCCACATGAATGTGGTCTTCAATACTCTGTATTGAATATTAGGCCAACAGAAGAACATTTACTCAAATTATATTAGAGTTCTTTAGATTAGATCAGATTAGATTAGATTCGATTCGATTACCCGGGCATCCGGGTGGCATGGTGGTTTGTTCCGTTGCTTACCAACTCGGGGATCGCTGGTTCAAATCCCCGTGTTACCTCCGACTTGGTCGGGTGTCTGTACAGAGACAATAGCCTGGGTGTGTAAGATGGTGGCGTTCGACTTCCGACGTACGAGTACTTGCACAAGAACTTCTGGTCTGGTTTGTTGAGAGAAGAGATGGCTTTATTTTACACTCACTGTTTGTAGGACTTCCCTAAAATCAATTCAGTTGGCTATGAATTGTGTTTGGTTGTTAATATAGTAAACATTTCCATTGTTCTAATCTCATCTCAGCATTCTGTGCATTTCAGTTCCCTCAAATGGGCTGTTGCCTGCAAATCACCATAAAAAGTACAGAGAGGATCACAGTTTATTTGCAATTATACCGTGGTTTGTATAAATACTTGGTTCTAATTGGCTGATATAACTGTCCTTTTCTGGTGGACACATGAAGGTGGTAGATTACTTTCTGTAAAAACTAAACATTATAAAAAGGTTTAAATATATACATTTTATATAGTGTAATGATGACCATGGTATGAGTGGTATAAACCATTAGGAGGCATGAGTAAGTTAAAAAAATAATGTATTTAAAAATGCTTTTTTTTTTTAGGGCAGGATATTCTATATTCCACCATTTGCCCTCTCACATTCCATTTAGTCTTAACATATAAATATCATCCTTTTAAGTAACAGGTGAAAAACATTGGTAATGATCAAACCGGGCACAGGCAAAGTTCACCTCTAGAGCATGAATTCATGGCTATTTTGGCTGAGGATATACTAAACGAATTGGTTCAAAACATTTGTCAGAAGGGTAGTTGGGACTGCGGGCCAGGTTGGGACATTTCTCCATTACTGTATGGCCCATGCTTTCCCAGAGGTCCATTTTGGTAATTAACCCAGAAGCAGGCCACGCTAAACAGCTGATTGATGCTCCCAGTGACAGGGAGGGGAATGACGGTATCAAAAAGCTTGTTCTCCTTCACCCTGCTGATACACCCCTCCACATGGATCCTCAGCCATGTGACTGACTGTGTCTCTCGAACGTCTTCCTCCAGCATCTGGACCCTCTTTGACAGGAAGGCCGGCTGGTACACCCTGCAGGGGATGAGGTCATCGATGATAAAACCCTTGTCAACCATGATGGCCATGTCAGGGGTCAGGAGAGGTATTATTCCTGATTGTTTGAAGATTTCTTTATCATTCACTGAGCTTGCATAGAGGGCTGAAACAAAGGTAATGGCTCCATGTGGTGCCATTCCCAGCATGCTCTTGAAGGTGCAGTGTGACTTAACACTTCGCTGTATAAAAGGAGGGAGGACAGTGTTTGGCAGCAGATTTCAGTACAGTTAATCACGACCTGGGTGTCTGGGTGTTTCTCAAATTCGCATGGCAGCTGAGCTTTGACTGCTTCTGGTGACATCCATAGACACACTGACCCCAGCAGTTGTATAGGAAGTTGGCCACCGAAAGGTGCATCAGAAAAAAAACAGCTCATCAACAGGTGCAACTTTCTGTCAACAGAGAAGAACAAAGAGACATTATGTTCTCATACTTACAGAAGATGCACAACAGAACAGCAGCTGATAAAACCAAAATGTTGCAATGTAACAGTTTTTGAAATTGTGTCCAGTCCAAAGAAACAAAACATACACATATCGTTGCCCTTAAAGGAATTGGCTCTTCAAGGTCGGTAGAGGTTACCTTAGCCTGGGTGACCCTCACAATTTTGGAGGTAGACAGCTCGATCAAGCGCCAGAAGCACACAAAATGCTCATAGGTAGCAGACCATAGGACACATGTCATAATACATGACATGGTAGTTTCACATTGTATCTTCTGTACAGCTGTACAGTTATCTTGTGTACAGTATAGCCCAGTGTAGCGCAGTACAGAGACAGCCTTGGTGAACATCACTAATGATCTGTTGATGGCAGCTGACTCTGTGCTTTTAACCATACTTGTCCTTCTTGGCCTGAGTGCAGCCTTTGATACCATCTCACATAACATCCTCTTAGAGAGATTAGCTTCCATTGGAATAACTGGCACCCCTCTTGACTGGTTTAGATCATATCTCTCTGGCTGCACTCAGTTTGTCCAACTTAAAAATTTGAGATCACAGTCTTTTCCTGTTACTTCCGGTGTTCCCCAGGGCTCTGTATTGGGACCCCTCCTATTTATTATTTACTTATTACCTCTTGGCCACATTTTCAGGAAATTTGGCATTCAATTTCACAGCTATGCGGATGACACCCAGCTTTATCTATCCACCAAGCCTACCTCCACTCTTCCACCCACTTCTCTTTCTGACGGCTTACTAGAAATTAAATCCTGGTTTTCATACCACTTCCTCAAACTTAATAGTGATAAAACCGAGGTCCTCCTTGTAGGTACTAAATCTCCTTTGGCTAAACCTGATAGTTGTTCTCTAACTATTGACAATTCTATAGTTCCTCCATTGCCTCAGGTTAAGAGTCTGGGTGTCATCTTGGATAGCACATTATCTTTTGAAGCTCACATCAACAATGTTACTTGGTCTGCATACTTCCACCTACGCAATATTAATCATCTTCACCCATCACTTACACCTAACAGCACAGCCATACTCATTCACACCCTGGTTACATCCCGTGTTGACTACTGCAATTCTATCCTCATTGGTCTTCCCCTCAAGTGTCTTCATAAACTTCAATTGCTCCAGAATTCAGCTGCTTGTATCATTACTAGAACTCCTTCCATTGATCATATCACTCCTGTTCTTCAGCAACTCCATTGGCTCCCTATTAAATACCGTGTTGACTTCAAGATCCTGCTTCTCACCTTTAAGGCCCTTAATAACCTAGCTCCTTCATATCTTTCTGAACTCCTTCATAACCACACGCCCCCCCACACTCTCAGATCCTCTTCTGCTCTCCAACTCCCTACACCATTGGCCCACTTGACTAACATGGGGTATAGAGCCTTCAGTCATTCTGCACCCGCCTATAGAACTCTCTCCCACAAGACATTTGCAACATTGACCCTTTTTCAACCTTCAAATCCCATCTCAAAACGTACCTTTTCAAACTGGCATATTCAGTCTGATCCACGCTTCATTCAGTTTTGTGCTGATGATGATTTATACTTACCTGTTGTATTAACTTGTTGTCTACCCTGCTTTGTTTTGATCTTATGCTTTCTGATGCAGTGTGCTTGTTTTTTTTTAATTGTGTTCTGTAAGGTGTCCTTGAGTGCTCTGAAAGGCACCCACAAATAAAATGGATTAGATTAGATTAGATTAGATTAGATTAGATTAGATTAGATTAGATTATTAGCCACACGACCAAGGCTGGTGGAATTTGGTTTTGGTACACAAACTCTGCAGCACAATACATACATGGACAGCAACAGACACTCCACATATTATCACGAACAATACATTTACACAACAGAAATAAACATATCACACATAACAGTTAGGTGAGTGGTGGTATTTATGCCAATGGTGTGTGAGGAGAGGACTATAGGGAGGAATTCAGAGTCCTGATGGCTGGGGGAAAAACTGTTTGTGAAGCGTTTAGTCTTAATGGACAGTGACCTGTAGCGCCTCCCTGAGGGAAGGAGCTGAAAGAGGTGATGAGCAGGATGTGAGGGGTCGGAGGTGGTCTTCTTTGCTTGCTTTACAGTCCGGTTAGTATGTAGAAATTCAGCTGAGGGGAGTGGGTTGCATATGATTTTGGATGATATTATTATTATTATGATGTCTCATTACTACTTACATTTATTCACATATCATATCAAAACAAGCTGATCTCCAAACCAAACCAGCTGAATAAGCTATTTTTGTGTAACCAGTTATAAATAATATAACTATCAGATAATATTTATATATTTTGTCACACATGCAATAAAGACCCACAATTACATTTTTTTTCACCAAAACGTGTTTATTGAGTCTTTTTATAGATAGATAACTTTTTATTGTCCCCTGGGGGAAACTGCGGTCTGCAGCAGCATCACAGAAAAATACAAAATATATGTCACAGTAAAAAATACACTGTACCAGTCACAGATATACTGATTCAATATACAGTCCAATATACACAAGAATAAAGAAATACATGGCAAGTATATAGAACAATAGAGACTGTCCTCCACCAAAAAAAACAACCCCATAGGTCATTTGTACAAGCAGCTTATTATGACCTATAGTTAGGTTTTAAAATTAAGCAATATATTTCTAACATATACTCTTCTGTCTTTGCTATTTTTTGTTAGGAAAAACACTGGCTATGCCACATCTTTTACTTGTATGGGGCCTAATTAGGGCATACTTGTGTTTGTTTACTGTCTAATAAAGAACATATTGTTTCATTTTTTTGTCTAATTTGATACAAAGTACAGCTTGTTACATCTTATTAGTTGCCATAAGATAAAGTGGTTATATTCAACACCACATTACAATGACGAGGACGAAAACTAGAGATAGAAAAGATGGAACAGAAAAGACCCTGTTTTACTTAATCATTACTGTAATTATATACCGCTCATTCATAGTTCAAGTACAACTATTTTACTCGTAAGTGACTCAGTTGTTTCTGTGTAATGGATGACCTGGAAGTTAAAGGGTTGCCTACATTCACAAGACTAGTTTTTTTGTCAGGGTGTTTGTAATTTTTCTTTAGGAAAAGGTCTGAGTACCTCTTCCACCTCCAGCCACCCCATCTCTTCTCTCCTCTCCTCTCCTCTCCTCTCCTCTCCTTTCTCCTCTCCTCTCCTCGCCTCTCTTCTCTTCTCTTCTCTTCTCCCTCCTTCCTTTCATTTCTGTTCTGACTCTCCATCATCATCCCCCCTCTCTTTCTCTCTCTGTCTTTCTCTCTCTAGCTCTTTTTCTCGCTCTCTCTCTCGCTCTGTCTTTCTCTTTCTCTAGCTCTCTTTCTCTCTCTCTAGCTCTCTCTTTCTCTCGCGTTCTCTCTCAATTCAATTCAATTCAGTCCAATTCAGGTCAATTGGCTTTATTGGCATGACAAATTGTTCATCTGTGTTGCCAAAGCTTTTGATACATTAAAATGTATGTACATTGAAAAACAAAGTCGAAATAACAATAAGTGGTAGTAATTAACATTAAAGATCTGCCCAGTAAATGAACATTAACACTTACAGATGTATTTGTGTGTGTGTGCGCGTATGTGTGTGTGTAAATCAAATAACATTAACGTTAGTTGCATTTATTAAAAAAATAAAGTATATGTATATATACGTATATATATACAGTATAACAATAGTACAGTATAATTTTAACATTAGTGACATTTATAATAATAATAAAAATAAAATCAAGAATTTTATATATATATATATATATATATATATATATATATATATATATATATATATATATATATACACTACCGTTCAAAAGTTTGGGATCACCCAAACAATTTTGTGTTTTCCATGAAAAGTCACACTTATTCACCACCATATGTTGTGAAATGAATAGAAAATAGAGTCAAGACATTGACAAGGTTAGAAATAATGATTTGTATTTGAAATAAGATTTTTTTTACATCAAACTTTGCTTTCGTCAAAGAATCCTCCATTTGCAGCAATTACAGCATTGCAGACCTTTGGCATTCTAGCTGTTAATTTGTTGAGGTAATCTGGAGAAATTGCACCCCACGCTTCCAGAAGCAGCTCCCACAAGTTGGATTGGTTGGATGGGCACTTCTTTGAGCAGATTGAGTTTCTGGAGCATCACATTTGTGGGGTCAATTAAACGCTCAAAATGGCCAGAAAAAGAGAACTTTCATCTGAAACTCGACAGTCTATTCTTGTTCTTAGAAATGAAGGCTATTCCATGCGAGAAATTGCTAAGAAATTGAAGATTTCCTACACCGGTGTGTACTACTCCCTTCAGAGGACAGCACAAACAGGCTCTAACCAGAGTAGAAAAAGAAGTGGGAGGCCGCGTTGCACAACTGAGCAAGAAGATAAGTACATTAGAGTCTCTAGTTTGAGAAACAGACGCCTCACAGGTCCCCAACTGGCATCTTCATTAAATAGTACCTGTTAGAGCCTGTTTGTGCTGTCCTCTGAAGGGAGTAGTACACACCGGTGTAGGAAATCTTCAATTTCTTAGCAATTTCTCGCATGGAATAGCCTTCATTTCTAAGAACAAGAATAGACTGTCGAGTTTCAGATGAAAGTTCTCTTTTTCTGGCCATTTTGAGCGTTTAATTGACCCCACAAATGTGATGCTCCAGAAACTCAATCTGCTCAAAGAAGTGCCCATCCAACCAATCCAACTTGTGGGAGCTGCTTCTGGAAGCGTGGGGTGCAATTTCTCCAGATTACCTCAACAAATTAACAGCTAGAATGCCAAAGGTCTGCAATGCTGTAATTGCTGCAAATGGAGGATTCTTTGACGAAAGCAAAGTTTGATGTAAAAAAAATCTTATTTCAAATACAAATCATTGTTTCTAACCTTGTCAATGTCTTGACTCTATTTTCTATTCATTTCACAACATATGGTGGTGAATAAGTGTGACTTTTCATGGAAAACACAAAATTGTTTGGGTGATCCCAAACTTTTGAACGGTAGTGTATATGTATGTATACACACACACACACGCATCTATTACTGTACTGATGTTATACTGTATGTATATGTGTGTGTGTGTGTGTGTGTGTGTAAGTCAATAGGTGTGTTGTGGTGTTGTGGTTGTGTTCCATCACTCACTGTCCCTCAGATTGCAGCAGGCAGAAAGGATTTGTGCCACAAGTGTAGCGCACGCTGTTCTTTCTTAGTTTGAATTTTTCTGCATCAGGAAGGTCATTGAAAATTGGGCAGGACCGGTTGAATTTAGGGAAGTAGGTTTTTCTGTTGTTTTTATATTTTTCACATGTGGTTGTGAAGTGCAGCTCTGTCTCCACCTCCCTCAGAGTTCAGTGTTGACACAACCGTTCATCAACAGGTAACCACGAGTTTGGGTGGCGACCGGTTTCAGTGGCCAGGCTGTGCTCAGTGAGTCTGTACTTTGTCAAGGTGGTTCTCAATGTTGTGTCAGTTACCCTGGTCAGATAATATGCCAGTGTGTACTGTCTGTTTAGGGCCAGATAGCACTGCATTTTGCTTTGTGTTTGTGTTTTAGTGTTCCAGTAGGTGATGTAATTTTGTTTTTGGTATGTTATAATTTGGTTGACTCTAATTGATTTTCTCTCTCTCTCTCTCTCTCTCTCTCTCTCTCTCTCTCTCTCTCTCTCTCTCTCTTTCTCTAGCTCTCTCTCTTTCTCTCTAGCGTTCTTTCTTTCTTTCTTTCTCTCTCTCTCCCCATATCCTGCTCATTGTCTCCTCCCACCAATCTCTCACTCTTCATCATCTTCATCTTCACAGTCCTCCGGAGGTGCTGGCCGGGGTTCACCCACGCCGGCACCTCTGTGCACTCAGCTCTTTTCAAGAGCTTCGTTTTCGGGGGAAATCCTCCATGCACCGTCGCCATGGTTGTGGAGGATCCTGCTATCGATGGAAGAAGATGCAATTATCGACAAGTTGACTCTCTGCATAACTGTAGTCCACAGTTTCTACCGCAGTGGTCATACCAGTTTCCTGTTTGTTGGCGTGTGCTATTGACAATGGCATATTTTTCGCCATGCCTGTGAGATTTACCATGGATAAATGCCAACGACATGCACAGGATTGTTGACAAACTTTCACCTGCACCTACCAGCAAATGGGTGAAAAGTTTCAAGTTGTACATATCAAGTTACGTCCACAATTCCATCCGTCCGTCTGCTCATCCTCATAATTGTGGACGTAAGTTTATATGTCATTGTCAATAGCACACGCCAACAAACAGGAAACTGGTATGACCGCTGCAGTAGAAACAGGAAGTCAGTGGACTACAGTTATGCACAGAGCCGATTATCCTGCCGTCCTCCATCCTCGCCGTTCCTCCTGTCTCTCCGAATACCTGTCCTTCTGTGTCTCAGTTGCTTCCTGAGCTATTTCTCAAAGTCCTTTTCCTCTCTCTCTCTCAAGATATACCTTTGTCGTTTCTAGTTATTCAGTTTTCATCCTTTTTTCTTGTCATTTTTACCAACCATTAACCCTCCACCTCGCTCCTGTCTGTCTTCTATTTTCGTTCCTTTCTAAACTCATTTGTCTAACGAGGAGTCTGGCCTCGTGTTTGTTTAGTTAAAAGCACTTGAAGCCGTCCAGGTTTTCACAGTAGGTTGAATTAAATGAAGAAGACATGGCTAATGGCGCTGATAAATACATCTGTTGTACAATTTGTATTTTAATCCAGTATTGTGCATCTGGCCTGTTTGTGAATTCTTTATATTGTGTGTTTTATTATTAGCGACAGATCTGAATCTGAGTTATAACCCTTTTTCTGCCAGCACGGAGTTGTGTGCATGGTTGTCATTTGTTTCTATTAGCGTTGGAGCTGAAATCAGGACTAGGAAGTCCCACATAAAAACTACAATGACTACGACAAATGACGTCATGATGCATTGGCATCCATCCATGTAATGCACACATGACGTGTCTCGACGTCATCAAGCCTCACCCACTGTCACCATCTGGTTCAAATGGTGGTGAAAATCCAAAAAATGGGGCGTCTGGGTGATGTGGCGGTATATTTCATTGCCTACTAATATGGCGATCGCCGGTTCAAATCCCCATGTCACCTCCGGCTTGGTCAGGCATCCCTGCAGGCACAATTGGCTGTGTCTGTGGGTGGGAAGCTAGATGTGGGTATGTGTCCTGGTCGCTGCACTAGCGCCTCCTCTGGTTGGTTGGGGTGCCTGTTCGGGGGGGGCGGGCTGGGGGGAATAGCGTGATCCTCCCACGCGCTACATCCCCTTGGTGAAACTCCTCACTGTCAGGTGAAAAGAAGTGGCTGGTGACTCTACATGTATCGGAGGAGGCATGTGGTAGTCTGTAGAATGTGGTAGTCAGCATGTATTCGTCACATGAATGTGTCTCTGTGTGTGTCAGAAAAAGTTGTGGTTCGGCCTGGATTCGCCTCATCACGGAAGTGGCGAGGCGTCTCCTTCGAGACTGCCGGCCGGAGAGATGCAGTTGGCGAACGCATGCAGTACGAGGGTGGGCGTTTGAATTAGAATAGGGAGCGATTGGCAACTAATTGGGGGAAAAAGGGAAAAATCAGAAATAAATTTAATAAAAAAATCCGAAAATGAACATGGGTTGGATCCCTTCCATGTCAAACTGTTCGCTGATGGAAATGCCGTGGTTTCTTTCCGTGCTCAGGACCATTCAGCCTTGGAAAACACTTTGCAAAAACAATGACTATGAGCCACTGCTAATGGACATGCGAAGATTTAGTATGCATCACCACACTTCTGCACATTATGGCCAACCAAACTACAAGAAACAGTAAAATGTCCAAAAATAAACACTGGAGAATATTGACTGAACTGACTGCTAAGGTTCCAGTTAAACTTTTACCCACCGTGAGACTTCAGCATTCGCTTTTTATGGCTGCCAACTGCTCACACGCCATTCCTGCTCTCCATTTTAACTTTGATGGAGAACAGAGACAGCTTGTCGGCTCCACCCTGCTCAACTCCCCGTCCGGCCTCAGCTGGAAGAACACTCAACAGAAACCATAGCTCAATCTCTGGGGTTGGCGGCCATTTTGAACTCCCCATGAATCGCTTTAACAGGTGGACTGTGACCTCATTTTTTCCAAGAAAAGGAGAGGAATTTTAAAATGTGACCCTTATGAACCATCAAAAAGTTGAAGGCTTTGTTTTCATTGCTGGGATCCCTCAGTCGCTGTCAGGCTCTGCTGAAGGACAGTCAGCCGTTTTGTTGGAATTTTGTTGGATGGACATGGGTCACTCTGGGGTCATGAGCTTTCTTAGGACCCATCAGGTGTCTACATCATCTCTTAGCAGGGGAGTAATGGAGGAAAAATGCATGTAAACACCATTTACTCACCTATTTAAAACTGAAATAGCACTTATGCACACACCCCGGAGCATTTATTCATGGTTTATTTGGGGTTAGTATCCTCAAGCCCAGTTCCTTGTGACACTTTTGCTCTGGAATTGTTTTGTCCTCCACCTAAAGAGTACATCCACACTAAAATGGTCTGTTAGAATCTACTACTACTACTACTACTTCTTTCGGCTGCTCCCGTCAGGGGTCGCCACAGCGGATCATCCGTTTCCATCTCTTTCTGTCCTCTGCATCTTCCTCTGTTACACCAGCCACCTGCATGTCCTACCTCACCACATCCATAAACCTCTTTGGCCTTCCTCTTTTCCTCTTCCCTGGCTGCTTCATATTCATAATATGGTCTTTTAAAATACAAGGTCGAAAAATCCTGCCTTTTCCCCCTGTGTCACAGGGATAACTAGTAATTAGCTGTTAAACTTTAATATAAGATGAGTAGCTATAGAATGTCCTGTTAAGTATTAACTTCCATCCATCTATCCATGCATTATCCAAACCGCTTATCCTGCTCTCAGAATCGCAGGGATGCTGGAGCCTATCCCAGCAGTCATTGGGCGGCAGGCGGGAGACACCCTGGACAGGCCACTTACTTTAAAGTACATACTTGTACTTACTTTGATGTACTTGCAGTACTCAAAAATTACTGTCTTAAGAACTAATCTGCATTGCCTTTCACACTTGGCCCAACATCATGAAAATACTTGACTCATTCTCAGCCGTTTCTGTTTGGCTTGTCTCACATACATGGACAGAAATACTTTTCACTCAGCAGAGTAAATTAAGGAACTTTATTCATACCAAACTCTTCTAGAAGAGGACAATGGAGGCGACGTTACATAGGGGAACTGTAAAGCTGCAGTCCTTGTGGTTCTTTGCCTCACAACAGTTTTCAGTGGACTGAATGTAGAATTTGGTTTTGAAGCTTAAGGGACTTGCGATTCTGTGAGATTATAGACACCTCAAACATTTCCTGCATGCTTTGTGAGATGTGTGTGTGTGTGTGTGTGTGTGTGTGTGTGTGTGTGTGTGTGTGTGTGTGTGTGTGTTTTGTGTGCACTGTGAGTTTGGGGAAGCTAAGTCGGTGTCTTTGCATTGTATAGGGGGTGTGGTAATTTTGCATGAAATCACTTTAGCAAATATAGCCGTTATCTTGCTCTTGTGCCGGCCTTTTTGAAGTCTCCTCTTTTAAGTGTTCTGCCTGCAGGAACATGTGCACCACTCAAGGTCCTTAAAAACTTCTTATTTATTTAACACTTTGATTGCAGTTTCTACGTTCAGATGCTAAACAGGGCTGGGTTTGCTGTCAAAATAGCAAAGTTGATGCCAGGCATAAAAAATAAATGGACGTGACGACAAAACAAAATAAATTCTTTACCTCCGTTGAGAGGACCTTGTTCATCATAAGCATCAATTACTCAGCCTTCAATTAGTCTTGCAGGTACTCCATGGAGGAAAACTGTTCCAGTTTATTCCCAGCTTTTCAACAAAACCTGAACGAACCTGGTTCAGGAATCAGGAACATTTATTTGTCGTTTCCCCAAGCCCACAGCAGTACAACACAAAGACAAAAACACATATCCAAAACCTACAAGAACACATAAATCCAAACTACAAAAAATACAAAACTACAACAACACACATATATATCTATATGTCCAACATAGTACATATAGCCAACATATAAAAAATTTTTTTTTTAAAAAGTAATTGTCCAGGAGAACAAATGCCAGCCACGATGACTGTCAGAACTGCCGGTCTGCATGGGTTAACAGTTAGCTTAGCCTGCTCCGCTTCCGCGTCCTGTCAGACCGCCCTTGGTGTTTCCTCCTCGGGTGCAGCTACGGGTAGGGCCATGGTCATTGGCCCCACCGAACGCATCAGACCAGGCTCCCCCAGCCGATCCAATGCCAGCTGTCCAAGCCAGACACCCTCGACACACCTCTCCGCACTCCACACGATGACACCAAAAACACAGTCAACACCAGGTGAGGTCACCGCCAGACCACCCTCGGTGTTATCGGAACTGCTGGTCTGCATGGGCTAGCAGTTAGCTTAGTCTAACCTGCTTCCACATTCTGTCAGACTGCCTTGGTGTTTCCTCCTCGGGTGCAGCTCCGGGCAGGGCCATGGTCCTTGGGCCTACCGGACGCATCAGACCAGGCTCCCCCAGCCGATCCAATGCCAGCTCTCCCAGCCAGACACCCTCGACACACCTCCCTGCACTCCACACGATGACACCAAAAACACAGTCAACACCAGGCGAGGCCACCGCCAGACCACCCTCGGTGTTATCAGAACTGCCGGTCTGCATGGGCTAGCAGTTAGCTTAGTCTAACCTGCTTCTACATCCTGTCAGACTACCCTCGGTGTTCCCTGTTGAGGCACAGCTTCGGACAGGGTTATGGTGCCTTGGTCCACAGGACGCAGAAGACCAAGCTTTCCCAGCCGAGCTTGATCTGGTTGACAATAATTAACGGAACAGACTGCCAAGGTCTTGTCTTTCAGTTCCTTCAATTTTATCCTTGAACTGGGATGCTATGCCTGCACCATGTCATACCCATGCTACTTGATATAAGCGCCATTAAAACAGCGTGCTATCAGAACACTTTAAAAGTCAAGTATAAACAGACAAACTTTGGAAAAACATTCTCGTTTGGTTCTTTATCAAATCATCAATAGTTGTTGGAGTGAAAGTGCAAGATGCAGCTTTTCTCTTGCTCTGTGTGGTACTTTTTAAATTGCACCTTGACACAAGTAGCAAATGCTAATCATACACATAAAGAAATTCATTGACACACAAATATAGCTACATAAAACTAAGTTGGAAATTCTGAGTTATAATTTTCATATATTACATTTATATTTGTTAGGGTAACAATGTCTTGAAAAAAAGGTTACCACACTTAATAAATGGGCTGTCCCACACAGCACAGCAAAACCACCACAAAGTCACATCCAGTCTATATGAGGCACTTCCTTAAAATGCAGCCCACCCCACACAGCATAACCGCCTGGCTAGACGCACCCCCATAATAATATCCAGCCACAGAGAACAGTCTGGGAAAACTTGTATAAAAATCACTAGCGGAGATAATACAAAACATTTCAGGAATAGTTGAAAAGGGGACTCCCCTTTGCACATTCAGACCATCCCTCAGGTAGTGGCATTTGTGGACTGCACCTCAGAGATGGGAGGCTTTTTAAGAGTCTCAACAGAGGAAGACATCACTGAGCTTGTCACCATGGCGAGCCAATGGGGGCCGAGTAGTCGGTAGTATAGTGCTCCTATCAGTGGCGGCTGGTGCTAAAAATCTTTGGGGGGGTGCAATTTATCTTGGCGCAGCACACCTAACAGCTGCTTTAATGTCCTCACAGTTATTAAGAAGGACACCGTACCCTATAGATTTTATCAGGGTTCGTAGACGGTGGATGATTGACAGTCGAGACGAGGCATCATGGTGGGCATGAACATGATTGACAGCCATGAGAATTGTCCAATCACATTAGATCAAAAAACATTAAAACAATACCAATTTGCTGCCAATAAAAGTGGGAGTGTCTGGGGCGCACAGAACTGCGCCCCATGGAAAATCTTAAGAAACCAATTAGACAGCAGCCTCGGAGCACCTGCTTGCCAAAAGTTTGAGGGCGTACATAAGGTATAATTTGGCTGGCGCCCCTCACCCAGGAAGTATATGTATTCAGACAGAAATCAACCAAATACCATTTGGAACCAATATTCAATGGCTGCTGACAGGCGCTCACAGACTGAAAACACTTTTATTTCACAATTATTTGCATTATACAACTGAATTATATTTAACATGTTTAAGTAGATTTTCATCTCTTGATATTTGAAGGGGGTGGCGCCCCAGCACCCTGTACTGGCCAGCCACCACTGGATCCCCATCCCACTACCTGAGCTGCATTCGCATTTGTTGTCCCTACTCTGACTAACTGTCTTCATTGGCGGTGGCTCTAGCAACTGTGATGGACTCATAGTGGCTTCAAAACCCATCCAGCTCCAAGACACCACGTTCCCTTACCTCTCCACATTTAAAGCCTCTTCTCAGGTCCGCCCCTCCCCCCACTACTATTCAGTGCACCCCATATTGTGCCCACAGTCAGTCAATCCATTCATAGTTCATCACAATAACTTTACCAAACAGCTTTCAATAAAAAAAACAAAAACCGTAATTCTGCACACATTGAGTTGAAATTTTGACTTGCTGTCTCACCCTGATTACCGATGTATACTAGTAACGCAGATTATAAGCAAATCTGATGTCAGCAGACAGAAACTATAATAAGATCACAAACTATGAGTCAGAGGTGAATTTCCATACCTCTGATTTTAGAGACACAGCCCGTTTTCCCACCTCTGCCTCCAATCCCCACATCACATCTGCATTTTTCAAAAGTATTAATACAGCAGAGAAAAGCTGAAACCGCATATTTTATAACCTTTAAAATCTTAGTTTTGTACACATACCCACCAGCCATGGCACCAGCACAATATCCTGATGCCTTATCATTTATCCATGCATGTATTCCAGCTTTCAAATTAACTGAATCTTAATATTAAGATGTTCTATACTGAGCATTCATAAAAAGGAAACAGATGCTACACTTGAGGAATTGAATCAGATTGTCATTGTGGGTAATGGATGGGAAGCGACCACTGGTCTACAACAGGGGTCTTTTTTTTGTTTTGTTCATCTGACAGAGTAAATGCTCTTAAAGAACCAATCTGTGATTTAACTGACTATTCAAAATTTAGGTATAGTATTGACCCCTTGTCAACAGCATCAATACATAACGCCATGGGATTAGAAAGGACTCAGCGGTTAGGCTCGTGTCTTACAGGAGAAGGATGAAGTACGTTTGAACGGACACCAACCTCAATACATTATCATATTCAAAGCATCACTTTCCCATTGATGAATGTTGGGCGCTGTTTCATATAAAAATAAAATGATGGCCAACAAATAACATAGAGCACTCCAAAGGTTTCGGGGGATGGCAGAGGAGACAGGTCCATGTGGGATTTTTAAACTACACCAGTGTTTTTTATGGAAGCAGGAAAATGGCTACAAGTGGCGGGACAAGTCTTGCCTGGGGCTGCTGGATGAGTGTGCATTGGATGTAGATACTGACATCTTCCGTCTTCTCAGAATCTGTCATTGTGAAACAAGCATGGATTAATGACCTATTTCTCTTCCCCTTTGTCATCCTGGAATTTTTTTGCATGTGGACTATAGGCTATGACGCTTTGTGTAGCTCGTCCTGGTTCTGCGGAATCGACTTTGATGCAGCAGAACATCAGTCAGCCAACAGTAGGTGTATTTCCACCATAAACGACAACTTCAAATGCAGATGTGTGTGACTGGAAGGAAAAGAAGGAGGGCAAATGGAAATAACTTCTGAGAAATACGTGTTCCTTTGCAGTGTAATTATTTCAAAGGCCTCGCGCTGACTTAAACATTTCAGATGATCTAACACTTTCTGGAGCCTCAGACTCCCGAGATGGCAGAGGGAGAAAGAGAGAGAGAGAGAGAAAGAGAGAGAGGGAGAGAGCGAGAGAGAGAAAGCCGCCTTGAACCTCAAACGGCGTCTCCCAAATGTAGGGAATGATAGCTAATTAATCCCAAATCCTCCTCTCTTCTCATGTGAGAGGACGGCAAGATAGACTTGGATTCAAAAGTCAGGGGAGCAAAAAAAGGAAACAGGCAGAGACAGATGATCAGACTGACAAATCGGAGACAAAAAGCAAAAGGAGAAATGAAGGGCAGATATCCAGCTATTATTTCCTTTTCTCTACCAGCGCATTTCTTTGCAAGGTAATTGATTCTGGACCTTTTCCTGGTGGAGTTTAGACAGAAGATGGACACTCAGCCTGGACAGGTCACACATACAAACATACAATCACTCACTTCCATTAAGTTTAGCCTATTTAGGGTCTCCAGTTCACCTGGGACTTTTAAAAAGAGACACATGGAACAATAACTTAAAACGCCAATATAATTTACAGCAAAACCTGTTGAATTAGTCCATATTCAAACAGAACCTATACCCATACACCCAGAATGTATACCCATACTCATACCTTATCCCCATACTCTGAACATAACATGGACTCTAATCGCATCATACTGTGTCATTACACCATAGAATAGATTGGCATCTCATGTGAAACCATTGTAGGTCATAGAAAAACAATATAATAAAGCAAGACATGACAACACCTGTTATCATAATAGATAGATAGATAGATAGATAGATAGATAGATAGATAGATAGATAGATAGAAGTGCTTGACTCCAAAGGCAACAAGGAAAAAACAGAAGAATAGGAAGATATAAAACTGCCTTTCCAAGACCTTTTTTTTTAACCTGTGTTGTCGGCAGGCTTGGCATACAACACAGGGAATTTGCATGCCAATGTGTCCAAGGCAAAGTTAATCTGCAACTGGAGTTCAGATTTTCCACCTGCGAAGGCAATCTTAAATAATTATCAAGAACCACTTAGAATAACTCCATCATCCTTTGGATGATCTGTAGGATGATGGAGCACAGGGTTTTTGTTATACATTTATAGCCCCCACCGATCCCCCTCTTCAGCAGGTTTGATCAGATAAACTACCAATCAGCATCACTTCTCCAAGAGGGGGACAATTTGTCCCAGGCCGACGTATATACTTCAATTTTCATTGCCTTTTCAACATTATATATTATAAACATTAAGAAGAGTCTATGGTAATTGCCCTGGACACTGAAAAGGCTTTCAATCACATCGAATGGAAGTATATGTTGTCCACTTTAAAACACTTTGACTTTGGTGAAGAGTTTATTAACTGGATTGTTATTGTGTATGCCCACCCTCAAGCATTAATTATTACTAACCATGAGATTTCAATCTTCCGTCTGCAGAGAGGCATTTGCATGGGCTGTTCCTGTTCACCATATCAATTCAATTTATCAATTGAAGTTCTCGTTAGTCAAATTAGAGTGAATCATGATATTGCTCCAGTTCAGATTCACAACACAGTTAACAATTTATCTCTATTTACAGATATAACCATTTTTTTTGCACCCCAAATCATCCATATCACTTCTATTACACTTAATTGATACTTTTGGAATCTTTTTGGGTTACAAGATACATTGGGAGAAGCGTGAACTGATGCCCTTATCAAACAAAGGAGACCTAAGTTTTTTACGCACCACACCTTTTAAGATTTCAAGGGACCGATTCAAAACGTTAGGCATAATTGCTACACGAGAGCATGGGAAACTTGAAAAGTAACTGGGAATGTAAGATGCATTAGTTGAAGCAGAATATTGTATTTTGGAATACACAGCTCATTTCTTTTATATATATATATATATATATATATATATATATATATATATATACACTACCGTTCAAAAGTTTGGGATCACCCAAATAATTTTGTGTTTTCCATGAAAAGTCACACTTATTCACCACCATATGTTGTGAAATGAATAGAAAATAGAGTCAAGACATTGACAAGGTTAGAAATAATGATTTGTATTTGAAATAAGATTTTTTTTACATCAAACTTTGCTTTCGTCAAAGAATCCTCCATTTGCAGCAATTACAGCATTGCAGACCTTTGGCATTCTAGCTGTTAATTTGTTGAGGTAATCTGGAGAAATTGCACCCCACGCTTCCAGAAGCAGCTCCCACAAGTTGGATTGGTTGGATGGGCACTTCTTTGAGCAGATTGAGTTTCTGGAGCATCACATTTGTGGGGTCAATTAAACGCTCAAAATGGCCAGAAAAAGAGAACTTTCATCTGAAACTCGACAGTCTATTCTTGTTCTTAGAAATGAAGGCTATTCCATGCGAGAAATTGCTAAGAAATTGAAGATTTCCTACACCGGTGTGTACTACTCCCTTCAGAGGACAGCACAAACAGGCTCTAACCAGAGTAGAAAAAGAAGTGGGAGGCCGCGTTGCACAACTGAGCAATAAGATAAGTACATTAGAGTCTCTAGTTTGAGAAACAGATGCCTCACAGGTCCCCAACTGGCATCTTCATTAAATAGTACCTGTTAGAGCCTGTTTGTGCTGTCCTCTGAAGGGAGTAGTACACACCGGTGTAGGAAATCTTCAATTTCTTAGCAATTTCTCGCATGGAATAGCCTTCATTTCTAAGAACAAGAATAGACTGTCGAGTTTCAGATGAAAGTTCTCTTTTTCTGGCCATTTTGAGCGTTTAATTGACCCCACAAATGTGATGCTCCAGAAACTCAATCTGCTCAAAGAAGTGCCCATCCAACCAATCCAACTTGTGGGAGCTGCTTCTGGAAGCGTGGGGTGCAATTTCTCCAGATTACCTCAACAAATTAACAGCTAGAATGCCAAAGGTCTGCAATGCTGTAATTGCTGCAAATGGAGGATTCTTTGACGAAAGCAAAGTTTGATGTAAAAAAAATCTTATTTCAAATACAAATCATTATTTCTAACCTTGTCAATGTCTTGACTCTATTTTCTATTCATTTCACAACATATGGTGGTGAATAAGTGTGACTTTTCATGGAAAACACGAAATTGTTTGGGTGATCCCAAACTTTTGAACGGTAGTGTATATATATATATATATATATATATATATATATATATATATATATTTTTATTAAACATTTTTGTTGTATCAACAACAAAAAAAGCAAGAACACATTTATGAAGCAAGCAAATCAATTAATAAATCAACTCAACAGCCATAGAAAGAAAAAGAAAAGAGAAGAAGAACAGAGAAAAAGGGAGGGGAGGGGGGCATTAATCAGGAGCGAGAGATTGAAGAGAGTTAAAAGACATCAAAAAGGATTGCCATCTGCCATAGAAGTTATCAGAGTTACCTCTCACAGTGTATTTGATCTTCTCCAGCTTAAGAAAGGACATGGTATCCCTGAGCCACTGAGTGCTGGAGGGAGCTTTGGTAGACTTCCAGTGGAGAAGACGGTGGCGTCTCGCCAGTAAGGAAGTGAAAGCTAGAACATCTAACTGCTTGGAGATGAATTGGTAGTAACCTTCTGGGAGCCCAAATATGGCAATATGGGGAGAGACTTTTATAGTTTTTGAAAGTATTTTTGACATAGTATCACAGTAGTTCTGCCAAAAACAAGATGATAAAAGAAAGGAGTAGAACATATGGGTGAGATTGCGTGATGAAGCATGACATTTATCGCAACTGTCAGTGATATTGGGATAAATTTGTGACAGTCGCGCTTTGGAAAAATGGAACCCAAATAGTGCCTTGAACTGTATGAGTGTGAGTCGAGCACAAGTTGAGCTTGTGTGAATTTTGTTAAGAGCAACACCGTCGCTCATTTCTATGGTCTGTTGTATCAACACCATAAAGATGGCTGCCCCCCCTAGATTTTTATATATTTTTCAAGGTATCCCTCTGTTTATACCCCATTATTATTCTGAGAAGATGGATTCTATCACATCTCCTTTTATTTGGAACAGCAAGATGGCAGGAACATCTATAAAATATTTATATAAATAAAAGGCAGAAGGAGGCTTTGGTTTATTGCAATTTAAATTATATTATACTAGCCAATCTGAATGTATCGACCTTTTGGTGCGGTTGTTGGCCAACAGATTACAATCATGAGAACAGACCCACATGGCTTCAGATTGAACTGGCTACATGTGGTCGCATTTCCCTTCTTGCTGTACTTAATAATCCAGTCAAGGCAAACATAGTAACCTCTATAACCAACCCAATTATGCTCCACTACTTAAAAGTATGGAAACAAATCCAATCTTTCCTTTACTTGCCGGAGATATACATAGACAGTCCGATTTGCCTCAACTATATGTCTTTCCTGGGGGCATGTGGGTAGCATAGCAGCCTATTCCATTGCCTACCAACACAGGGATCACCAGTTCAAATCCCCGTGTTACCTACGGCTTGGTCGGGTGTTCCTACAGACACAGTTGGCTGTGTCTACAGGTGGGAAGCCGGATGTAGGTATGTGTCCTGGTTGCTGTACTAGTGCCTCCTCTGGTCAGTTGGGGCGCCTGTTCGGGGGGTGAGGGGAAACTGGGGGGAATAGTGTGATCCTCCCATGCACTACGTCCCCCTGGCGAAACTCCTCACTGTCGGGTGAAAAGAAGCAGCTGGCAACACGACATGTATCGGAGGAGGCATATGGTAGTCTGCAGCCCTCCCCGGGATGGCTCCGAAAAGTGGGGTAATTGGCCGGATACAAAAAAGGGGGAAAATTCCAAAAAAGAAAGAAAGTATTTCCTTCTGCCTTAGTAGACCCAGTCTTTTCTGTCTTGAAAGACAAAAATATTGTCACAATAAAAGACTTGTATGTTAAGGGAAACCTTGTGTCTTTTCAGCAATTACAACAGACTCATGATCTACCATCATCACATTTGTAAAGATACCCCGAATTAGGAATTTTATCAGGACTCATATACCACATTATGAATGTATGCCAAAACAATATATTGGACAGCATCCTTCGTCGTGTTCCTGGCATTAAGGGGTCAGTGTCTTTCTTGTATGATACTTTACAGGCTCATCTCCATGGATTGTGACTTTGTCACGGTGGAGAGGCTTGCGTGGTCCTGTGAGCCCGGGAGCAATGTCATCTGGAGCTATGCTCCTGGTAGGGTCACCCATGGTGGTAAGGTCAAGGGGGAGGTCCCTGACAAAGAGTAATCCAACCAAGACCTCAACAGTGGAACAGGCGGAGGATGACAGCTGACTTTAGGAAGCATCACAACGGCTGGGAAGGTGGATGAAGGCTGCAGCAGAAATGGGCCCCCAGACATCTTGGGCTCCATGCCACTGGATCCTGACCCAGATCTGTCAAGGACCATGTGGTGGCTGTCTGTGCACCAGTCTCCCTACGTTAAACAAAGTCACGCACAGGCGTCCTCCATAAAGGGAATCCACCCTAACATCCCGGTTTAAGTCCCATGGCAACTAGCAGGTGGTAATGGGGGCGAGATTGTGAGATCTGGAGGCCCCTAGTCATGAGCTGGCACATCAGGCGGTGCGTGCTAGATTCAGTGGCTGGGCTCTTGGAATGAGGTAGAAAGAGCCCTTTGGTAGCTGCACCCATGACTGAGTAGCCCTCTTTAGGATCTACTCTGCTCACTCCACTTGGGGAAGGGGCTAGAAAAGGTGCCCTAAAAATAGCCTACCTCAAACCTCCTGACTGGATTACCATGTCCAGAGGGATCGCCACATGCAGTCAGAAACATAGAAACCTTAAGTTTGGAGACTGGAATATGTGTCCACTAATGGGTATGCAACCAGTGACAGACTGGAGAGGAGAGCCACGATTTTCACTAGACAACTGAAGAGATGCTAGATTGACATAGCTGTCCTTTCTGAAACCCTACGGGCAGACGAAGGACAACTGAAGGAGAAGAAGGGTGGCTACACTTTCTAATGGAAAGGAAAAGCTGCTGATGAGCCCAGAATCCATGATATTGGATTTGCCATCAGGAATCAGATCAAAAAGAGATGCATGTTAGGGTTGATACTCCTATCTGTGCCCCTGACCAAGGCATGGCAAGACGAACTGGAGTTGGTCCCCGGGTGCTTCACGGCAGCTACCCACTGCTCCTAGCTACACAACTAGGATGGGTTAAATGCAGAGCATGAATTTCCCCAGCGGGATTAATAAAGTATCCATCCAAGTATCCATCCGAACCGCTTATCCTGCTCTCAGGGTCACAGAGATGCTCACCAGCCACCTATCTGAACTTCCTGTGGGGATCAGTGAGCATCTCATGACCATCTGTCTGGTGCTTGCCAACTACCAGATGGCAACAGTTTCGAGTGACTATATACACGACTCTGTACTTTAGACTGAAGAGGAAGTAAGAGAGACCTTCTATGCCTGCTTAGACGAGACACTGTCAAGAATCCCCAAGGAGGATAGGCTTATTCTCTTAGGAGACTTCATTGCCAGTGTTGACTGGGATCAACACCTCTGGAAGGGCACTTTAGGAAAGGAAGGCATCGGGAACATCAGCTCCAATGGAGTCCTTCTTCTTAGCAAATGTTATTAGTATGACCTAACCATTACTAATACTCTTTTTTCACCAGAAAAACAAATTTAAGGCATCTTGGAGGCACCCCCAATCAAATCAGTGGCATCTCCTTGACTATGTGATTATACAGACCAGGGACCACCGTGACGCAAACGTCACGAGGGCCATGATTGATGCAGATGACTGCTGGACAGATCATCGCCTCATCCGCTCCATGATGTCTGTCAGACTCAAGAGGAAGAGCAGGGTTCAATAGAACCAGATCCAGTCAAGATTGAACCGTGAAAGCCTCAATGAAACTGCCACACAGCAGCAACTTCAGGCCTCGCTTGGGGAAGCTCTCCAACAGGAGTATCCTGATGACATTGAGAAGCATTGGAGCCTGCTCAAATCCACCATTCTCGACACCTCCAGAACCACCCACACTGCAGAACACGTATTGGTGAGAGAAATTGAACAGCTCTGTCTACACCCAGGAAATACCAAAGCAAGACTCATGAAACTTGTATCTATCGGTGTAAAAAAAAAAACATTTTTTTCCACGAATCTTTTAGTTACACTTGTATTGTTAATTTTAAGCAGCCATTTTGAGCTGGCCTTGTTGATTTTTTGAAAATAAAACACTCGTGTGGGGCGCTGGTAAAGAAGGGAAGAAAAACTAGTCAACATGTCCACAAGCCTGCTGTGAGGGGGTTCTATCAATTTCAGTTCAATTTAACTTTACTTCAGACATATAGGTCCATATCAGTATTAATATATAGATCTCCCTCTCACCCTTTTTTGGGTGGTGTGTGTCTTCCTCAAGCTCGGGTCCTCTACTGGAGTCCTGGGAGTTTTGAGGGTTCTGCACAGTATCTTAGCTGTTCCTAGGACTGTATAGCAGTCCAGCCATATACTAGGTTTTAATCTAGTCTTGTAGAAAGATCATCCATATACAGATTGAAGAGAGCAGGTGACAGTATTCCACCTCGTCCGACCCCGTTGTTCACTATACTCTTACACCATCTAGGTTGCATGATTTGATGTGAATACCAAAAGTGCTAGAGCCTTATCAAAGATGGGTGGGGGGACCCCTTGTTCTTGTAGTTTAACAAAAAAAATTACATGATTAATTTGGTCAAAAGCTTTGGACACGTTCCGGGAAACATAAATATTGTTGTGTTATACCTTCTTTACTTATACAACTTCCTTTAGTGCATATATACACAAATCTGTGCTGTAGTTATTTTCAAACCCAAATTGATTGTCAGTGGTTATTATGTATTCTTGAAGCCTATCCAAGAGAATTCGTTCTAATACTTTGGAAAGTATGCTAGCCAGGGCAATTGGCCTGTAATTTACTGGTTTTGTCTTTGACTACTGGCACTAATAAGACAGACAACATAGTGTCAGGTAGTAAGACAGAAAAAACACTTAACAAGTAACACTGAGATTCTACTCTCTGCAGTGGAAAATGAAATCCAGAAAAGTAAAGCGAGTAGAGTTGGGTTGAACCCATGGAGTGGAAAAGGAGGCAAGCATTTCACATCTTACATCTTTCACATATTACTCCCATTCTTCTAGGCATCTGTTTTGTGACACATATTCACTTTAAGTGAATTTGTGTTACATTATTTGTGTCATATTTGCATGTTCTCCCCGTGTCTGTGTGGGTTTTCTCCGGGTCCTCCGGTTTCCCCCACCATTAAAAAGACATGCGTGTTAGGGTTAATACTTCTGTCTGTGTCCCTGACCGAGGCATGGCAAGACAACTGGAGTTGGTCCCCGGGTGCTGCACGGAGGCTGCCCACTGCTCCTAGCTACACAGCTAGCATGGGTTAAATGCAGAGGACGAATTCCCCCAAGGGGATCAATATAGTAATAAAAAAAAGTAATAATACTATTCTGATATGCTTTTTCTTTTCATTTTTCACCAAAGGTCTTGATACCAAAATGTTTTCTAAATAAAGGGATAAATCATCTCACCCCAACTGCACTTTCTCTTTTATTTCAGTTTAAAACAAAAAACAAAACCGTTGGCCTGCATGAAATACATCATCTGGGTATGGGCGCTTACTATTTGTCTTTTGTCTCTCTCACATGCCTTCTTAACTTCAGTGCTGCAATATAATAATTATAATAATAATAATAAAAACAGGCTTTAGGGGTTGTCTGTCCCTCTGATCACAGAATAATAGCCTCGCTGATGGCCGGCGATTGATAGACAATAGGACGTGGAGTATAGCACTGATTACATTTTGCACGTTTGTTTCAATCACCCTCTGATCTCATTTAACATGACAATCATCTCTGTCCAGGCCCGCCTTGAGTCTTGCTCGTGCCCAGTACAACATGATCTCTAACTGTTCCTCTTCTTCTCCGTCACTGTGGTTGATGGGCTATGAGAGTAGGGGTGGGGGTATACTGGCTTATCTCTGCAGACACACATGCATTTAGTATCACTTCTCAAGCTCCCCACTCACTGACTCTGAATTTGTAAGACTTTTTCCTTAGTAGCCTACCTATAAAAGACCACAGTTACATTTTATCTTACATGTAGCCTACAAATGCATAGAGCTTATTATTATTATTATTATTATTATTATTATTTTCTCCCCAGTTGTATCCAGCCAAATACCCACTCTTCCGAGCTGCTCCACCCCCTCTGCTGATCTGGGGGGGGGGGGTGCAGACTACCACATGCCTCCTCCAATACATGTGGAGTCACCAGCCGCTTCTTTTCACCTGACAGTGAGGATTTTCACCAGGGGGACATAGTGCGTGGGAGGATCACGCTATTCCCCCCAGTTCCCCCCTCCCGGACCAACCAGAGGAGGCGCTAGTACAGCGACCAGGATACATACCCACATCTGGCTTCTCACCCGCAGACATAGCCAATTGTGTCTGTAGGGACACCCGACCAAACCGGAGGTAACACAGGGATTCGAACCACCGATCCCCGTGTTGGTAGGCAACGGAATAGACCGCCATGCCCCACCCCCAGAGCTTATTATTAAGAAATAAATGCTTTTATTTTAACTGTTTTCATTAGCCTATCCCAAACACTCAAAAACCAGAAAAGTAATGTGGGTGTGACCTATTTTAAAGAGCGGCCAGGATCTGCTGGTGATTAACACCCAGCTGATACAAATCACCAAAACAACACCATAACAAGAAAAACGCGAGTGAGAAAAATATTGAGAAAAGTAGCAGTAAGTTTTACAAGCTGAGAGAAGCTTGGCAGTTGACCCCCGAGCCCTTAGGGGGTCAACTGTTAGGGGATGCTTTCACATGTAAATGAAAATGCTGTGAGCTATACAAATGCAAATCAGGATAGTAGGGGGTCCAGGAGGGGACCTGGAGGACTTTCACCCACCATGCAGAGTGGCATGACTACAGTCACCTTTTCTTTTGTCTTGCTTAAATGCACAGTGGATGTGTGCACACATCTTCCAGCAATGCGCTCAACAGGGAGAAATGGTGCTGGGAATGAGTCTGTTCCCTGCAAGCTCCAAACTTTCACTGGCTTTCCATAGACATGTCGCACGGGGATGAAGCCAGGAAACTTTTGCACTGACAGCAGTGCCTTTTGACACAACCTTAACAACCATGAACTGCTTCATGATGCCTGGTCGTGGTTCTGCAGGGGTGGGCAATCTTATCCAGAAAGGGCCGGTGTGGGTGCAGGTTTTTGTTCCAACCAAGCTGTTGATCCCACTAATCAACCAGTATAGTCTTTGCTGAGGAACTTCATTAGGAGACACAGGTGTGTAACTGCTTGGTTGGAACAAAGACCTGCACCCACACCGGCCCTTTCTGGATAAGATTGCCCACGCCTGTGTTAGAGGGTCGAGGACGGGTTCCTCAAAGCTGTTAGTGTTCGCACAGCACTTAGCGTACACATATGCTATGCTGACCTCTCTGCTCTAGATCCACATATGGAGTAAGTTACATTCAGAGTTACATTCAGATATGTCACCCTTTTGCATGTCATGGCAAAACCGTCAACTTCAGTGATGCAGTTTTCAGGGTAGATCGATGACACGTTGTCAACATTTCCTGTCCGTCAAACTCATCCAACATGATCTGGTGGAATGGAGACAGTGACACCGCTGTACAGTTTTCAAAGAAAAGAAGAAAAAAAACGGTAGAAATAAATGGAAAAACAACAGGACATTGGAGGCAAGCATGTATGCACAACAGGTATGTCGCTACTATACAGAGTTTTGTTATGGTTGAGTAATCAACAATCTATATGTACTACTACTACTACTACTTTCAGCTGCTCCCGTTAGGGGGCGTCACAGCGGATCATTCGTTTCCATCTCTTCCTGTCTTCTGCATCTTCCTCTGTCATACCAGCCACCTGCATGTCCTCCCTCACCACATCCATAAACCTCCTCTTTGGCCTTCCTCTTTTCCTCTTCCCTGGCAGCTCCATATTCAGCATCCTTCTCCCAATATACCCAGCATCTCTCCTCCACACATGTCCAAACCATCTCAATCTTGCCTCTCTTGCTTTGTCTCCAAACCGTCCAACCTGAGCTGTCCCTCTAACATACTCGTTCCTAATGCTGTCCTTCTTTGTCATTCCCAATGAAAATCTTAGCATCTTCAACTCTGCCACCTCCAGCTTCACCTCCTGTCTTTTCATCAGTGCCACTGTCTCCAAACCGTATAACATAGCTGGTCTCTAAACCATCTTGTAAACCTTCCCTTTAACTCTTGCTGGTACCCTTCTGTCGCAAATCACTCCTGACACTCTTCTCCACCCACTCCACCCTGCCTGCACTCTCTTCTTCACCTCTCTACTGCACTCCCCGTTACTTTGGACAGTTGACCCCAAGTATTTAAACTCAAATGCCTTTGTCACCTCCACTCCTTGCATCCTCACCATTCCACTGTCCTCTCTCTCATTCACACATAGGTATTCCGTCTTGCTCCTACTGACTTTCATTCCTCTTCTCTCCAGTACATACCTCCACCTCTCCAGGCTCTCCTCCAGCTGCACCCTACTCTCACTACAGATCACAATGTCATCCGCGAACATCATCGTCCATGGAGACTCCTGCCTGATCTCGTCCGTCAACCTGTCCATCACCATTGCAAACAAGAAAGGGCTCAGAGCCGATCCTTGATGTAATCCCACCTCCACCTTGAACCCATCTGTTATTCCAACCACACACCTCACCACTATCACACTGCCCTCATACATATCCTGCACCACTCCTACATACTTCTCTGCAACTCCCGACTTCCTCATACAATACCACACCTCCTCTCTCGGCACCCTGTCATATGCTCTCTCTAAATCTACAAAGGCACAATGTAACTCCTTCTGGCCTCCTCTATACTTCTCCATCAACATTCTCAAGGCAAACATCACATCTGTGGTGCTCTTTCGTGGCATGAAACCATACTGCTGCTCGCTAATCAACATCTCTCTCCTCTCAACCCAGCTTCCACTACTCTTTCCCATATCTTCATGATGGTATATTAGTGATGGTTTGGACATGTGTGGAGGAGAGATACTGGGTGTATTGGGAGAAAGATGCTGTGGATGAAGCTGCCAGGCGAGAGGAAAAGAGGAAGGCCTGTTTGTCTGCGTTTAAATCTTGCAGCAGGGCGCCGCCATGTTGGGTCTGTTCTCTTCTCGTGTTCTTGGGAGATCACAGCATGCTTGCGTCTCTTCACAGCATGCTCGCCTCTCTTCACAGCATGTTCGCCTCTCTCGCCTTTCCAAAATCTTACCCCCCTCCTTATCTGAAGGAGTGTACAATAGCGATCAAGATGTGTCACCATGCTAAAATTTTGGCTCGCCGGATGCCATAATTAGCTTATATGCGGACTGGATAACAAAACCAGATTCTCTTCTGTGGACAGATTATTTATCATTAAGACATCACGCTAGCTAGCCTATTACAGATGGCATCCAAATGAGCCAAATCCTTCTGAAAACAGTTTTTATTTCAATGAAAAGGAGGACAACTCAATAACCGAAGTGAAGAAAACGAGTCCATTGCATCCTACACAGCAGCTGAGAGTCGATGTGCATTTGTAAAGGGGCCGGTAAGGTCATGTGATGTTAACTGACTGGCAGCATCTGAGGCTCTGCATCATTCTTAATTCTGAAATATTCTTGATGGGGGGGCCAATGAGTGGCTTTTATTAATTTAAAAAAAAATATATATATAAATAAACACCTTGACAAAAGAACACCATAGACATTAAGCTGCAAAGGGGCGGACAAACCCACACAACCAAAAAACATGCAGACTCCACACAGAATGGCATTGAGCTCAAGGTACGGTGCTAATCCCTCAGTGATTACTCCGCCTCACACTACAGCCGCACAACAAAGAGAGAGAGAGTCAGATAGAGAGACCAGTGAAGGAAGTGGAGAAGTTCTGAGAGGCAACACCCACAGGCAGCTAATATGGCCACCTGGTAACCCGACGATGCCAACGTGACACTGCGAGCAACAAACCCACAGGGGTGTGTGTGTGTGTGTGTGTGTGTGTTTGTGTGATGTTTTAAGATCCAGCTATCAACCAGAAGGCCGCTCTCATTCCCTGCCGGAGACGTCTGGCCTGACGCACTGTGGGGTTAGCTGAGGCCAAAGCCCTGAGAAAGGCTGGCGGTGGTGTGGCCGCTGTGTGGGACTGAAGCAGCGCACAGTAAACACAGCTCGTTCTTGGCTGAAGGTGAGCCGCCTCCGGATTTACCCCTCTGCCATGCTGCATCCACTGTGCCTCGTATAACAGGATCATGAGTTTACTCTACAATAAGGTCTGGTAGAGTGTGTGTGTGTGTGTGTGTGTGTGTGTGTGAGAGAGAGAGAGAGTATTATTGAATATAATCAATATAAAACAAACACAAAACAATGTCGTACAATGTAATTTGTTTTTTTTCTGCAAACAATACATCACCATAGCAACTCATCATCCTGTACTCTTTTCTGCCGTCCTACCGGCTCCATCCTGCAGCTTGTTGTTTTTCCCTTGCCGTACTGCAAACTGCCTTTACCGCCTCCTGGAAGAAAAAATCGAATACTGATTTTGCCGTCGGTTACCATAGCAACGATCAAAGACTTCGAAGCACTCAGGTCAGCCCTAGTCATGACGTTGATAAGCATCAAATTGGTTAATTTCTACATTCCTAAATGTGTTTTTGACACACGTTGTTGTGGTATCTAACGAGGGAAAGTCATTATAGTCAGCCGTACACTTAGCCTAATTAATTCTTGCATCGACATTAACACACACGGACACGAACACAACACTTAACAGTTAAAAGAAAGAGTGTGCTGTGGGCAGCACGGTGGCGCAGTGGTTAGCGCGGTCGCCTCACAGCAAAAAGGTTCTGGGTTCGAGCCCCGGGGTAGTCCAACCTTGGGGGTCATCCCGGGTCGTCCTCTGTGTGGAGTTTGCATGTTCTCCCCGTGTCTGCGTGGGTTTCCTCCGGGTGCTCCGGTTTCCTCCCACAGTCCAAAGACATGTAGGTCAGGTGAATTAGCCGTACTAAATTGTCCCTAGGAGTGTGTGTGTGTGTGTGTGTGTGTGTGTGTGTGTGTGTGTGTGTGTGTGTGTGTGTGTGTGTGTGTGTGTGTGTGTGTGAGAGAGAGAGATGACCTGGCGGCCTGTCCAGGGTGTCTCCCCGCCTGCCGCCCAATGACTGCTGGGATAGGCTCCAGCATCCCCGCGACCCTGAGAGCAGGATAAGTGGTTGGGATAATGGATGGATGGATGGATGAGTGTGCTGTGATATCTATTACAAAGAATCTGCAAACCTGATAAGTGACAGCAGTCACTTTTTCTGTGTGTTGGCACATGATGTGTGTTAATTTATGTCTGTGTGCGAGTATGCATGTGTGAGCATGGATGTGTGTGCACACACGTATGGATGTGGTTTTTGTGTGTGTGTGCAGGTGGTTCAGCGATAGCGATGTTGTTCTCAGAGCAGCTCAAAGCAGAGCGTCTGGGGGTCCGTGGGGGCCGGTAGAAACAGCCCTGGGGCTGATGAGCAGCCAGGTGGTGGATGTGAAAAACCTCCTCATTACCACACCTCTGAGTCCTCTATAATCGCCAGCCTCTCCAGAGGGACGGTCGCTCCACGTCTGCCAAGAGGTGGAGCTCCACGCCGTCCATTCCTCTCCAGTCTCCAAAAAACAGCACTGTGAGAAGACAAATGTCTGTAAAAAAGCCTGGTCTTAATACCCCAACACACACACACACACACACACACACACACACACACACACACACACACACACACACACACGAAACCCAGAAAGCCTTAGCTATACTAAATTCCACGTTTTTGTAGTGTCTTTAGCGTCCTCGTGGGTTTTACTGTTAGAGGAGTATTTTTGCTCGACTCCTCTCCTTTAATATGCTGTTGAGGAGGAATGCTTAACTTCCTATCGTAAATATTTAGGGCCCGAGCGCCGAGCTCATAACGTACAAATACAGTAGGAAGGCCCTATTGTATTTGTAGGTTGTCGCCGACGTCTTCTTCTTCTCCTTCTTCTCTTCCTCTTTCTTCTTTTTCTTGTCCTTTTTTTCTTCTATTTCTTCTATTTCTTATTCAATCTTTTATTTCTACTTGTTTCTGTTTTTCTTGTTTCTGTTCGTTTCTATTGTCTTGTTATCTTTTTTATTTTTTTCTTACTAGAGTGTGAGTGTCTGTAATAGAAGCCAGTTTCCCCTCGGGGATGAATAAACTATTCTGATTCTGATTCTTCTTCATCTCCCCCTCTTCCTCCCTCTTCTTTTTCTTCTTCTATATTCAGATACATGTTTGTGGTGCTATGGGTGCTAAAAACAAATCGCGAAACTTTGCACATGTATCAGAAGTGGTGAACATTGATATCTAATACGGGTCTTGGGCTTGGGTGTAGCAAACTGGCTCTTTAGCGTCCCCTAACAGTTTCAAAGTCAAAGCCCCCACCTTTAAGCTTGACGTATGACATTTGGTAAGCAGATGTTAAATCTCCAGACTTACATCTCCAGACTAACACCTCTTGGAGCTATTCTCTAGGTCCAACAGGAAGTCAGCCATTTTGAATTTACAGTGCAATTTTTGCCAGTTTTTGCCATTTCCAGGCATTGTGCTTTAACGAACTCCTAGAGAATTAGCCAGAGTGACTTCAGATTTGGTCTTGACATCGAAACCGTTGTGATGCTGAACTGCAATGCTTTTGAGTTTTTGTGGCATGCCCTTATCGTGGCGTGCCGATCAATCTGCGTGCTTTGCCATGAACAGGAAGTTGTTGTAACTTCAATGCACATTGTCCAATTTGCCCCAAATGTCTCATTCTTGATAAGAGTCCAGGCCTGAAGATAACTTTTTTCTTCTTTTTTTGGCCTGAACACATCTACATGTCAATATTGAGTCACAGTTATAGCGCCACCTACTGGCAACAGGAGGTTATAGGTGCTGTACTTTCACAATCTGTCTAGCAGGTTAACCAGATCTATCTCAAATTTGGTCAGGGACATATGAAGACCCTTCCAGTGTTAAATGGTGAAGCTCTTGAGTTTTCATTGACCATAGGTGAGGGTTGGAAGGAACATTGACTGGTAAATTGAGAGCTTTGCCTTCTGGCTCAGCTCCCTCTTCACCACAACGGTCCGGTACAAGTCCGCATTACTGCTGATGCTGCAC
>NC_079213.1:102022610-102040110 GCF_029633865.1 Lampris incognitus | reverse complement strand
AGAGTTTTATATGAGGGGGGGGGGCAAAACCCTGTAGGGGGGTCAAAAAAAGTAAACTGCCATTTTACAACAGTTTCAGCCAAGAAAAACACATTTCATGGCTATATGATAAGGCCTCCCCCGGAATTGTTATTATTTTTCATTTCGGTAGCTAAATTAGCCATTTTCAAGCTATTTGAGATAAAACGTAAAGCCTAGCCATCTGTACATCATCGACTTTTACATATTGAGGGATGGGAATGACACGCTAATGTCATTGCTAACTGTTAGCTTTATTTTCGGATGGATAATTAATTTAATTTGGTCAACAACTGCATTATGATTACGTATTGTCTTAGTTCACATCATCATTATTTACACTCGACTGGTTAACAATCATAAAATGTTTTAATTTAATTTTCACAGATTTTCTCTGGCAAGATTTTAGGTTATATATATATATATATATAAATTCTAAGGTAGGTAACATTTTAGGTTAGACTGGATATATAGCTATGCATATTAGATTAGATAGTGCACGCAGGCGAGATGGTTGGGCGCCCCTGTTGTGTGAAAAATTGCCGCAGCAAATCCCACGATCGCTCCGTGTGACGTCTTGAGTTGATGCAGTTGGAGGACAGTAGGGGGAACTAGAGGACAAGATAGGATGTAAGTGACTGTAAGAGGGGAGAAGGAGTGTGACGTGGGTTGTTCAAGTAAAGAAGCGTATGCTAACAGGCGTGTGTCTTCGAGTGGTCCCTTAGCAACACAACACTCCGGTATTAAACTCGAGAATGGGTTACGCCTTTTTGCTTTCCCTTCTGGAAGAGAAACGAAGGAAAGAACACAGAGGACTCAACCAGGGGCGCAGGGTGGCCTGGGTTGCAGCAGTGAGACGCAAATCGATCACGTTCAAATCCATTTCGGTGGCAATGTTGGTGTGTTCTTTTCATTTCCACAAAGGTAAGCTTTCCTTTCTCTCTCACACACGTAACGCTAGCTACGTAACGTTAGCTAACGTTACGTAGCTAGCGTTACCGTACAGTCTCACAGGCACAGAACTGTTAACTGATTGTCTAACTGCGTTAGATGGACGATGGTGTAGCTGACGTCGATTCAAGTCGGCAACACTTTGTATGCTTACATTTTGAAATAACTGATTCAGTCGTTTAGGTCAAGGCAATAGCCTGTTATGATAGTCAATGTAGGCAGTTAGCTAAAGCTAGCTCTTACTTCTGCAAAGATGTTGTCACAGCCTGCTGGCTTGAAGCTGTGGCGATCTTGAACCCACTCATTCGTAAATTGCCCGTGTGCTTCAAGGGATTTAAACGATTTAAACTAGTCCATTGTGTACGCACTAATACCATAGACGAGGTAATTTACCATGCTCATATAAATTAGTGGAGGAAGCTTGTCTGGGTCGTGGCTCCATTCTTTCGTTGGCAGCTCATAGGGATCAACGTTATTTAGGGCAGTATTTCTCAACCGGGGGTCCGCGGACCCCTAGTGGTCCGTGGTGTAATTGCAAGGGGTCCGTGAAAATAAAATATCTTTAAAAAAAGATCCTATGACATTTATAGAAATAGGATTATTTTACTCAAATGTGACTGAGACCTTTATCTACCTAAACTATAAAGGGTAACATGACTTTTTTTCTCTAATTACATCCGTTTCACAAGTGTAATTTATTGTATTTAATAAGAGATCTCGCTCCCGTTTGCATTGTTAAAAGTTACTGAATACATATTCTGTTTTGTTACATATATCTGAAAGTTACTGCATAAGAATTCTGTTTTGTTACATATATCTGAAAGTTACTGCATAAGAATTCTGTTTTGTTAACTATATCTAAGTTACAACTGAAAGCTCTTATTTTTGCCCCAAAGAGTGAATAAATGCTATAATGCAATTTAAAATGCACTTTCTACTGTTTCTATCAAATTGCAACCCCTCCCCCAAGATCAGGTGGAGGGGTCCTCAGGGTAGATCAAAGATACGCAGGGGGTCCGGGACCCCAAAAAGGTTGAGAACCACTGATTTAGGGCATTCATTTTTGTCAAATAACGACGTTTGGCATCAGGGCATAATTTGTCCCTGTATGTCACCTTTTCTTTGTATCTTTCTTTAAACATCTCAGTGAGGTAAGGGTAAAGGCAAACGTAACGCTAATATATGGCTAAGTCAATGGCGAAAGTGCTAGCTAATTTGTAAACGATGCCTCCGATCTTTGGACGATGTCGCCCGGCGTCGCGTTGCCCTTGGAAACGGCCCTAGTCCGAAAGACCGATGAGCAACACTACAGTCACTCCGGTAATTTAATAAGACTTGACTGTATTTTTAGATTATATTAATTGGACTTTAGACAACTCCAAGGCAGAGAAATTTGAAAATTAATAGACAGGAATGGCCTAACTAGCCATTAGCTCAAATTGGCTAAGAATTATATCTTTATTGATTGGACACAATAGGCTACATTGTTGGGTGTATTTCATCACCAATTGCCAACATGATAATTAAAAAAGTAGACTTTACAATTTGATTGATTTGATAATATAATAATTGCATGTGTGTGTGTGTGTGTGTGTGTGTGTGTGTGGGCCCTGTGATGGCCTGGCAGCCTGTCCAGGGTGTCTCCCTGCCTGCCGCCCAATGACTGCTGGGATAGGCTCCAGCGTCCCCGCGACCCAGACAGCAGGATAAGCAGTTTGGATAATGGATGGATGGATGGATGGAATGACATGAATGCTGGCACATACAGTGAGTATACGTCCAATATTATATATATTTATGCATTTATCTAGTAGTGGATGTTCTTGTTTATTGGGGGGGGGCATTTTCGCCTCCCACCTACATTGAGGGGGACTTGTCCCCTCTGCCCCCCCCCCCCAGTTGCGACACCCTTGGATGTGTGTGTTTCCAGAGTCTTCTGGGGCCTTGCAGGATTATAGGCAGCCTGATGGTCAGCCTGGAAGGCCCGAGAAAAAATACAGAACTTCAGATTAAGTGTATGAATCCTTCAACTGGGCCAGCTCTGTGTACATTTAAAGTGAACGTATTTTTACTTGACGATTAATTTTAAACTGGAAGTGTGTCAGTTATTGCTTCAGAACAATTTGAGGACACCATGCCACGACACACTTCCTCGGAGTATAACAATTCATGTTTTACAGTAAATCCAGGTCATGTTCAAACACACCTCAGCAGCTTCCTGCTGTCCCATTCTGCACACAGTCTACATACTGTGTGTGTGTGTGTGTGTGTGTGTGTGTGTGTGTGTTTTGGAAGGCAGTTGTCAATGTGAGGTGTGTGTGTGTTTTGGAAGGCGGTTGTGCATGTGAGGTGTGTGTGTGTGTGTGTGTGTGTTTTGGAAGGCAGTTGTGCATGTGAGGTGTGTGTGTGTTTTGGAAGGCGGTTGTGCATGTGAGGTGTGTGTGTGTGTGTGTGTGTGTGTTTTGGAAGGTGGTTGTGCATGTGAGGTGTGTGTGTGTGTTGGGCCGGGCTGTTAATAAAGACAAAGTACCCAGGGTGTGCCTCAGGTCGTTGTTTAACCCTCAGGTTGTGCTCGTTACTGTCACACTGCCACATTACAGCTGTGAAATTGATTTAAAAACACCCAACACGTGTCTCATCTTCCTCCTGATCATCAGTGATATTATTCAAACTGGGGCGTTTTGGTCTGAACATAACCTGAAGACCACCTGAACCAGTTTAACGAAGTCGTGAAATTTGAGACGTTTCATTTGGCCAGTCAGAAACTCCTGCTGAGGTTTATTTACGTCGTTACATTTAACGATGTAAATAAAATATGGTTTGAAATAGAGCAGTTAGTTTAACGGGTTTTTTTGGGAGCTTATCGATCCAGTATCCAGATAATAGATCTGTCTTGACCAGAGCAATAGGAAAAATAAAATAAATATGACTATCACAGAAATTTGCTGAGTAACACAGAGATGCAACAGACAGCTATCTATCTATCTATCTATCTATCTATCTATCTATCTATCTATCTATCTATCTATCTATCTATCTATCTATCTATCTATCTATCTATCTATTGCTCTGTCTCTCTCTTGCTCTCTCTCTCAATTCAATTCAATTATGCTTTATTGGCATGACTGCATTAATTACAATTAATTCATTAATTAGTTCCAATAGTCATCCTGGCGTTTGCTCTCTTGGACAGTGATTTTTTTTTTTTACATGTTTGATATACGTATGTGTTTTTGGAGTATTTGTAGTTTTTTTTTGTAGTTTGGGTATATGTGTTTTTGTAATATTTGTAGTTTGGGTATATGTGTTTTTGTAGTATTTGTAGTTTTTTTTTTGTAGTTTGGGTATATGTGTTTTTGTAGTATTTGTAATTTTTTTTGTAGTTTGGGTATGTGTTCTTGTAGTTTGGCTATGTGTTTCTGTCTTTGTGTTACACTACTGTGTAACACAAACAAAGCTGTCTCTCTCTCTCTATTTATCTATCTATTGCTCTCTCTGTCCCGTTCTCTCTATTTATCTATCTATCTATTGCTCTCTATTTATGTATCTATCTATTGCTCTCTCTCTCGCTCTCTTTATCTATTTATTGCTCTCTCTCTATCTATCTATCTATTCATTATGGGAATCTGTCTGTAGCAGAAGCTGCGGGTGGTTTTATGTTCTAGGAAGCGACTCGGTGTTTGTCGGTACTGAAAGTGAAAGATAGATCGGCTGGAGGGATAAAACTGCGTATTCCCACAGAAGGCCTGGACTTCCTGAGGCTGACTCAGGTAGACCAGCGTGTGTGAAATAAAGTGTGGCCCCGTTTACCGAGATGTAGACGTCAACCTGCGTGATGCTGATGTCCGTCCTTCACGACTGCGAGGGTTTTTCTCTGTAAAACAAACCGGAAGGTTCCCCCTGCATCACGTGAGGAAGATAAGATAGAGTACTCTGTGTTGGACTCTGTGTTGGATGTGATGCGCTGTGGCTCCGTAGTGTCACATGTGGCCTGTTTGTACTGAGTTGTACCGACATGCAGGAGGCGCCGCCTTCCTCTGCGGCTCAGAGTGCTCCTGACTCAGCGTGGTGTTGTGTACCTCCACCTTTAATCTATCTTTATTTCTCCTCACTTGTACTGTGTTACCGGCATCCCTTCCTCTTTCCCATCAGAGCAATAAGCCGGCTCTTACTGAGGCCTCGTGCACCACTCTGCACACATCCCTGTTGGATTTGTTCTGTTTAACCACGTTGTGAGGAGTCCAGCAATCTCCACATGGTTAATCTGCATTTCAGGTTGTTACTCTGAACTGCAGATCTGTGGACAGGGACCATCCTCTCATTCCCTCATCCCTTCATCCTCCCATCGATGCTGAGTTGAGGAAATTCATCAAGTTAACAATTTATAAATTCATGCAGTTGCTTTTCCTCAAACGATGGTGCCGATGGGGCAGATGCTTGACTTCTGAGAACATCCTGTGAGAGTATGAGGAAATGGGACACAAGCAAACACACTTCCTGTCAGCATGCACACACACACACACACACACACACACACACACACACACACACACACACACACACAGTGAGTGTGTGGCTCTCCTTCCTCACTGGGGCAGCAGCATTGTTTTACGTGTGATTGAGGAAAGGACTAGCTCTTTATTTTCTGTCTCAGCTCACTAATCACTTCACTTTCTCCTTTCCTCCCCATCTCTCTCTCTGTCTGTCTCTGTCTGTCTATCTCTCTCTCTGTCTCTCTCACTCAGTACCCTCCTCTTGGTCCCGGTCCTGTCCTTGCTAACAGGCTGAAAGCGAGCCAGCAGTGAGACAACATGGAGTCATCTCAGTAAAGACTGCATCATGCAGTGCTGCTAGCACCGACAGCACCACTCACACACACCAGCATGTGTGTACGTGTGTGTGTAATGTATGTACGTGTGTGTGTACATGTGTGTGTGTACATGTGTGTATGTATGTACATGTGTACCATGTTTAACTATACTTGTGGGGATTGGTCCCCACAAGTTAGTTAAAACAGAAACCACCTAACTTGTGTGTGTTTGTGTGTATGTGCATATGTACGTGTGTGTGTACATGTGTATGTATTTTTGTGTGTGTGTGTGTATGTATGATGTATGTACCGGTGTTTGTGTGTATGTCTGATGTATGTACAGGTGTGTGTGTGTGTGTGTGTGTGGGAGAGAGAGGAATGCCACAGTTCTGGTGAAACAAGTTATTTTAAATCACAGGCCTGGTCTCATGGTGTCTCATGGTGGTGATGTTGGGGGTGTATACATTTACTCATTCATCCAAATCTGAAGTGGGAGGAATGACTGAGGATGAAAAAGGTAAAATTATATATCTATGTATATCCCTTGTGTAGTGATCATATTTCTGTTTACACAGGCCAGTGTTGTGGGTCTGGTGACCCGCTGCATTTTTCAACCTAATCAAACAATTTTATATTAAATATAACGGGATAAATGTTTGAAGGATTCATGCAAGGCCGCCTGCCTGCTCATGTGCTGGTGCTCAGCCATGCAGGGCCTGTACACTGACACACAGGCCGACGACAGAAGAGGAAACAGAAGAACAGCTGGTTCCTTCTTCAGCTAAATGTATTCATTCAAAAATAATGGCGGACAGCCTTCCTGAGAATGATATCACTGTTGATAAAAATGCATGAACGAGCACTCACCGGCCCAGAGCCCACAGGCCCTCTTCCCCTAAGACTCCTGATTGCTGAACTCTCTCCCTCTCTCTCTCCATCATTCTCCCCTGTCAGCTAGTCCCCAGTACATGAAACAGACATGAGGACGGTGCTGCTGAGCAGTCGGGCCGTGTGTGTCTGCAGGTCAGCAGCCTTTTAATCCGGCGGCTGTTTTCAAAGCAACACCGGGTCACAACAGCCTGCACACCGGGGCGATGTTTTCCATGGGGCAGTTAAGCCATGGTAAAATATTTGGGCCTGGCTGCGAGGAGATTTACCCTCTGAAAGAGAGCACACACTCCGCCAGGCGCCATGTTTTTGGGGTGTGTGAGTGTGATGCCAGATCTGTCAGATTGGACCGAAGCTTCTCAGCCGCAGTAAAAGGGCAGCGGAACGATTTTGCAGCACGATGCAAAATTCAGAAATACATAAGGGTCAATTAAAAACCCCAGTTCCTAATTTACTGCTATATAAAGATCTCAGGAATGACAGAGGAAGTTCATAAAATGATTAACACATTTTTGAGTTGATCAGTTACAACAAAAACATACAATTACACTGGTGGAATAATCAGTAAAGACCAATAGAAGATAACTGAATGCTGATGTAAGACAGCAGACAATAAAAACTATATTAAGTCAAGTCAATTTTATTTGTATAGCCCAATATCACAAATTACAAATTTGCCTCAAGGGGCTTTACAGCAACACAACATCCTGTCCTTAGACCCTCGCAAAAAAAGCACATTGTTTTCACTATCATTATTGCTATTATTATGACTAATAATAATAATGATAATAAAATAATAATGAAAACAATAGCAAAATAATAAAAACAATAATATAATAATTCCAATAAAATGTGTATGGTGTTTAGGGTAGAAAATATGGTGACATGCCAATAATAATAATACAATAATAATAATAATAATAATATGAAATGTTTTCCTTCTTCCTCGGGGGCAGTAAAGTAAATGGACATTTCAATGCGTTTTGCCAACCCTGAGCCGTGTGCACACACGCCTGGCTATTTACAGGCCTCTGAAGCTCCATTAGCTGGCAGGGATAGAAAGCTCCGCTCCCTCCAGAGACCCCAGAGACCAGCCTCACCGAAAATGACCCCCCCCCATACATTTACCAGAGGAAGCTCACATGCTTTAAAAAAAAAGAAAGAAAAAGAAATACCATTTTAATTGTCAACAGTCTTTGAAACTAAAGGCGTCACTTCACCTCCATATTTGAAAGTGATGAAAGTGAGTCAACTCCAAAGGATATCCCCGCCAGGGGAAAGGGTGTGTATGTATGTGTGTGTGTGTGTGTGTGTGGGGGGGGGGGGTAGGGAGATATTCATCTCTTTGGGTCTGTTTACCTTTTTCACCAGCAGGAATATTAACAGGAATCCAACATTTAGTGCCACAGTAATCCCGGTGATTAAGACCCGCTGACAGTCGGCGGTGGAGTTTATTGTTACTCTGGGATCCGGGCCGCAGCGCCATATTAAAACATGGCTCCGCACGCCGGCCTGGCCGTGAAAGCAGGCTCGAGAGACCGGCCGGATCAAAGGGCTTCCCGGGCAGGACTGGGCTGCTACAGCAGTGCAGATCTGGGAAATTTGCCTGTGTGTATGTGTGTGTGTGTGTGTGTGTGTGTGTGTACATGTGGGTAGTGCAAGTGCAACACATAGTACATACACCCTTGTCCACAAACCAGCACTGTGTGTGTGTGTGTGTGTGCAATTCTGTGTGACATGTTGTATGCACAGAAATACATGCACGCAAACGCACACAGGTACACAAACAAAGACATGTACACACACAGCATACATGGACCAACAAACATGAATGCACATGCACACATCAATACAAAGACACAGATATTGGGCTTGCACAAAAGCAAGGGTGAGCAGACACACGCCTAAATATTAATGTACGCACACACACACACACACACAGTTGCCAACTAAAAATATGCAAGAAAAGATAAGACATAGGATGGTTGGTTGTAGGACTCAGAATCATGAACCACATCTGCAGCCGTATATGGATTCCTATTTCACCAACCAAGCTGGAAAAAAAAAGAAGGAGGGCATCCGTCTTCTTTTTTCACTCCTGCTCACCCAGTGGCCAATCAGATGCTCCGGTTGGGAGATGAAAATGCCACTTTTCCTTCAGGCAGCCCCAGGCATGTCATTAGGAGGGGAATTTGATGCCCCCAACAAGCGCTTGGAACTATCAAGTGCAGTAAAAGTGAAAACTCATCACTTTCCCCCCAAATTTCACTGTGTCCTTGACTTAAGTGGCTTTGCTACCTCTGTCAGAGAGAGAGAGAGAGAGAGAGCGTGACAGAGAGAGAGAGAGAGACACAGAGAGTGAGAGAGAGAGAGAGAGAGACTATAGGATTAGGCCTTTAGGTGTCACTGTACTTTCAAGAATCTATCCTGCCCCTTACGAGCACTCTCTCTCTCTCTCTCTTTATCTAACCCTCCCTCTCTCTCTCTAACCCGCTCTTTCTCCTTTCTCTCAAACACATACACACACACACATGCACACGCACACGAGTGGTGTGTGCTTGTGGCATCTATTGTTCAGCAGCGTTGGTTCGGCCTCAGCCTCGCGCTCCGCCGTGTTTCCTTCTGCAGGGTGACTAATGGGTAAAGCAGCAACTCTGGAGTTGCTCAAGAAATCAAATTTCTCATTAAAGAACAAAAAACACCCGTCTGAACCCTGGTTTAGGCTACTGGTGAGAAACCGTTACCCTTTTGATGGAATGATTATTTTTTAAATGAATAACTCTTATAACATAACTAATGTGTGTAAATGAACTAACATGTTTAACACAACTAAGGTTATAAATGATAAGTGTTGTTTTTAATGGACCAAATGGTTCTGGTTCCCCCGGCCGTGGGAGAACTGGAAGGGTTCTGGTGGAAATGTTAAAGCCTTTCAAAGTGTAATTGCAACAAATTACAGCAGCGTTTTTTCTTTTTGTAATGTACCTTGTAATTCCATTCCTGCACAGTAAACTGCCTTTTTTGGTTATATAAAAAGAAAGAAAGAAAGAAGAAAGAAAGAAAGAAAGAAAGAGCAAGTGTGTGTGTGTGGGGGGGGGGTGAGGGGGAGCTTTATAAAGTCCCCCACATTACACAGTCAACACCGCGAGAAGAAAGCGGCTGCCATAAATACATCCATATGCTCTCTGTTTGTGGCTACGCATATTTCTATTCAAGGAAAAAACATGCGGTTTTATGCCGAAATACTTACTATTCACAAAATAACCTTTTGTAGATGAGAAGATTTGAAACAGCCCCCCCCTCCTCCTCTCCCCCCCCCCCCCCCCCGCTCTCTCTTTTCCAGCATGGCTCTGCTGCTCTATCGCTCCAGATAGGGATCTGCCATCTATGCTGCATTCAAGACTAATCAGCCCTGGCACTGTTGTGCTGTTTATATTCAGACGATCCGCTGCCAAAAAAAGCCAAAAAAAGAAGAACAAAAAAAGAAAAGGGAACCGGCATAATCACAGCGACGGCAAACACAAGCCGAGCGACTACAAATACCCGCCGTAAACACTCGCTAATAAACATAACGCAGCCCGTGTCGAGTCAGTGATCTGAGCGGGAAAGAGAGAGAGAGAGGGGGGGGGGGGAGGGGAGGCACACCTTGTTAGCCTGCTCTCTTACACCCACTTGGTTTTAAAATGTGTTTTGGGCAATCGGATCTCAAGTGAACGGCGAGACACATCGCCGTTCACACCTGTGTCTATCATGCGTCTCCAAATGCGCCCCGCCGGCCACTTGTGATCAGATTTTGTTACTCCGAAGAATAAGAGTTCACTACAGTCTACGTCACTTCCGCTACTGTATACGTCACGTCCGCTAGAAGGTCAAAGGGCCTCAGTCAAGCGCCAGATTTGCCGACTAGCTGTGAAAACAATAGCTAATGTTTGAAGATGTTTCAAGCACTCAAATACATGTAAGGACTATTCCAGCTGTCGAGACTGACAGGACTGATTCTTCTGCCCAAATGGAGATTAGGCATCTCGTTTCACTTGTACTCCAGCCATGTACACTCTCCTCTCTCTCCGTTTTTTCGAAAGTTGGTGCGCTGTTACAAAAGCAACCACCACATCCCGCATTGATGACGTGTTTTCCGGTTACATCCTTGTCGGGGACGCATCAGGACGCATTAGGGTTTATAATACAAAATATGTGTGGTCAAATGCGTTCCAGACCACCTCAGCAAGTGGTTTGAGTAACCGGTTCACAAAACGTTTTGGTGGTCGTTTACACTTGTATTTAGCACTGTCCACTCATGGCCGGATTAACCCACCAGGGGGCCCCGGGGCAGGCACGTCCATTGCCCCCCCCCCCCGCCCCATCAGATAGGCTACAAAAACAATACTAAACATTGTTAAATGTAAAACTCAATAGAGACTGTAGCTTGGGGCCCTGCATCAATATAGAATGTAGCTTGGGCCCTGCATCAATAGACTGTAGCTTGGGGCCCTGCATCAATACAGAATGTAGCTTGGGCCCTGCATCAATAGACTGTAGCTTGGGGCCCTGCATCAATACAGAATGTAGCTTGGGCCCTGCATCAATACAGAATGTAGCTTGGGCCCTGCATCAATAGACTGTAGCTTGGGGCCCTGCATCAATACAGAATGTAGCTTGGGCCCTGCATCAATATAGAATGTAGCTTGGGCCCTGCATCAATAGACTGTAGCTTGGGGCCCTGCATCAATACAGAATGTAGCTTGGGCCCTGCATCAATAGACTGTAGCTTGGGGCCCTGCATCAATACAGAATGTAGCTTGGGCCCTGCATCAATAGACTGTAGCTTGGGGCCCTGCATCAATACAGAATGTAGCTTGGGCCCTGCATCAATAGACTGTAGCTTGGGGCCCTGCATCAATACAGAATGTAGCTTGGGCCCTGCATCAATAGAGCCTGTAGCTTGGGGCCCTGCATCAATATAGACTGTAGCTTGGGGCCCTGCATCAATAGAGACTGTAGCTTGGGGCCCTGCATCAATAGAGACTGTAGCTTGGGCCCTGCATCAATAGAGCCTGTAGCTTGGGGCCCTGCATCAATAGAGCCTGTAGCTTGGGGCCTTGCATCAATATAGAATGTAGCTTGGGGCCCTGCATCAATAGAGACTGTAGCTTGGGGCCTTGCATCAATATAGAATGTAGCTTGGGGCCCTGCATCAATAGAGACTGTAGCTTGGGGCCCTGCATCAATAGAGACTGTAGCTTGGGGCCTTGCATCAATATAGAATGTAGCTTGGGGCCCTGCATCAATAGAGACTGTAGCTTGGGGCCCTGCATCAATATAGAATGTAGCTTGGGGCCCCCCGCATCAATAGAGACTGTAGCTTGGGGCCTTGCATCAATATAGAATGTAGCTTGGGGCCCTGCATCAATAGAGCCTGTAGCTTGGGGCCCTGCATCAATAGAGCCTGTAGCTTGGGGCCCTGCATCAATAGAGCCTGTAGCTTGGGGCCCCCCGCATCAATAGAGCCTGTAGCTTGGGGCCCCCCGCATCAATAGAGCCTGTAGCTTGGGGCCCCCCGCATCAATAGAGCCTGTAGCTTGGGCAGGGTTGGAACAAATGTGCCTTGTAGGGTATGATTGGGGATCCCTACTATATGCGAACACAATACCGCTGACCTTTTGGGGCCCCTTGTGGTCCGGGGCCCCGGGGCACTCACCCGGCATGCCCGGTCCGTAATCCAGTCTTGTGTCCACTCGTGATCCGATCGCAAAAAACGCATTTTAAAACCAAGTGTAAACGGGGTGTCTCTCTCCACGGTGACCGGGTGTTTGTGTGTTGAGTGTCGGGGACCTGTTAGCTAGCTATTCACTCGCTGTCCCTCCTCCTCCTCCTCCTCCTCCTCGTGGCCTTGCGGTCCATGTCGGCCCCGCTGTTTGGCGCAGCTGACAGGAGCTCATGCAGGCTCCAAATGGAGCTGAAGGTACACGCGGCTGTCTCGCGGGGGCCGTGCGTTACCAGGCTGAAAACTCCCAACTACAAAACAGAAAAACCCTAAAATAACAAAATAAAATACACCCCTCTCACATTTAATGTTGAACGAAATGACTTTGTCCTTCTTTTGTGGAGCCCTGTTGACTTTTCCCCAAACGCCTGCTTTTCCATATCATAATTTTAACGTATCTTATTCAGAAAATGAAAGCGAGTGAGAAAGAGAGAGAGAGAGAGAGAGAGAGAGAGAGAGAGAGAGAGAGAGAGAGAGAGAGAGAGAGAGAGACTAAGTACTGTACTTAAGTACAGACTGGGTGCTCCTAGCCTGGCCATAGAAACAGGCAGATATAAGAAAACATGGCTGCCAAAAGAGGAGCGACTGTGCCAGCAGTGTGGAGGAACTGCTGTAGAGACAGAGCAGCACCTCCTCACACAGTGCCCAAATTTTCAACTTATCAGGGAACGATTTTTTCCCCCCAAAATTCAGCAATAAGCACCCACAATTTATTAAATCAGAGCGTGAAAAACTAAAAATGATACTGGGGCAAATGAAAGGGAGTTGCGTTCCCGCAGGACAGTATCCCTGCCTGCCACCACATGGGGGAACCAGAATGACCTGCTGATCTACATCAGGCCTGCTTTTTATTTATCTATTATATGTCTGTATATATTATTGTCTTCTTTCTGTATGTATATTTGTTAACGTTTGTTATTTGTACAATGCTTTTGCAATATTGTATTTTGTTATGATCATCCCAATAAAGCAATTTGAATTTGAGGGGGAGAGAGAGAGAGAGGGTGTTATTTCAAGCCATCTGCCAAACTGAAACAAACAATTCAGACGAGGTTTGGGTAAAGCGAGGACGCCGTGCAGCTTCCTGTGCTTCTTGGATGTTTCACAGCACGACCTAAGGGGGGGGGGGTGCTCCCAATATCAGTAACAGCAGCTCTCTCTCTCCCTGTCTTCCTCTTGACCTCCGTCCCTCCTCCACTGGCTCCTTCTTTCCTCTCTGTTCCTCCTCCTTGTTGGAAACTAGCCGCCGGACAAAGGAAGGTGTGAGTAGCGGGCACGGCGTGCTAACTGCCGGTGTGGTGGGACTTCCGGTGTGCGACCCTCTCAGGCGCGCGGCTGCAGAGGTAATTAAAGCTCATTTGGATTCTGGGTTCCTATCTGCCAACAGGGAAGTTTTTTTGGGTGGGGGGTTACACTAAGGGGGGGTTGCACTAAGGGGGGGTACACTAAAGGTATCCTGGCACTTTTTATTTCTGAGGGGTTTGGGGCGGTCACAGCTGGACTCCACTCCATTTCAGTGTGTTAGCGAGAGAGAGAGAGTGTGAATAGAGACGATGTTCATCTGTGTGTGTGTGTGTGTGTGTGTGTGTGTGTGTGTCAGTCTAGGGGTGGTGTTTAAACTGAGATAGGCAGCAGCCTGTACAGGAGGCTTTTTGACCTAGATTGAGGTAAAAGGGAGAGGAGGGGGGGAAACGAGTAACAGCAAGCGAGCAAGAGAGAGCGAGAGCGAGAGGGAGAACAGACAGCAATCAAGTGAAAGATGAACAGAAAAGGAGTAAATGACAGTGCTGAGCAAAATGAGAGGGAGACTTGGCGAGAGAGTTGAGGGAGAGAGCGAGGGGGGGCACAGAAAGAAAGAGGGACAGACAAAAAAAAAGAAAAGAGAAGTGACGGGTATCAGATCCAGCTCTCTGCCGACTGTGTCGTGCCGGGTGACCTTGGGCATGTCACGCTGCCATCTGTTTGCTCTGTCTGGCCTGTCAGCGCGCCTCCGACCCCCGTTAGAAACACGACGTCCCGGCTCCCGACACACCGAGGGTCGACCGCCGTCCCCCCGGCCAGGGGAGGAGGGAGAGAGAGGGAGAGGGAGAGGCGGTGACCTTTCCTCCAGCAGCCCGTCTTCATCAGCTGATACCGTTATCAGTGTATTATTCCGCGGACGGCCACAGTAACACCGGCACGCCGACAGTCCGTCATGATGGTCGGACAAAAAGGGGCGCTGACACCGACAGGCTGAAGGGCGGCGGGTTGCGTTTATGTTGCCCATCGGTGAGCGCGGCTCTGCTCACGTGACACGGTAGCTGCTCTCCGGAGGTGCGCTAATTGGCGCACATACAGCGTGTTTGCCATTGTGTCGTGGCGGCCATTTCCCCTGTGGGTCATGGTTATAGCGGGGTAACAGACGGAAGAGACCGTTGGCGACCATGTCAACACTTTTGTTCAGCCCTTCTGTTGTCTTACGGGTCAAAATGACCCATAACGGTGTTTAACAGCAGAGAAAGGACTCCACATGATCTTTTTTCAACCTGAAATGTGATGACGTTTCCCACAGTGACCCCAACATGAGAAAAAGGGGAACATTGGTTTTGTTCCTATTTCCATGAAAGCTGTGCACCACTAGGGTGCTAAGATTGTCTTCCCAGATAGCAAAATTGCTGTGGCCCGGACCCGTCCCACATTCAACACTTCATCCGGCCCATTTACCGCGTGGAATGATGGCACTTGGGCGGTCCGCTCCTTTTTGCCAGATCTGGACCAGAACCAAGCCATAGCAATGCTGCATGTGCCACATATTTGCCAAAGGTGGCCCATATTTGTTTTGTGAAATTTGGGCCATATTCACCATTTACCACACGGGCCACTTCAGGGTCACATCCAGATTACATGTTGCTGAGAGCACCGTATCTTTGCCAAAAAAAAAGGCCCACATTTGATTTGGTATATTTGAGCCATATTTGCTATTATACATGTGGGCCACTTCAGGCTCACATCCATTTTGTCAGGGCCAGAAGAAGGCCGTCAGTGCCGCATCATTGCCTGAAGTGGCCCACATCCGGATGCTATCTGGGTTAGGGTCATGTTTGACCCTCAGACGTGGTTGGGTCATGTGTGTCCCTATATAAACGAGGGGTGTCCACGGATTAAATGCAGTCTTTCTGCACTGTGGAGAGGGAAACCCAGATAGTCACACAGTTTGTGATGAACGACAGCTTGTTTCTTCATGCAAAAGAGATGTGGGGTTTAAAATTAAAATAAGTTGCTTTAATTTAGAGGTTTAATGAAGGCGGGTCATAAATGACTTGTAAGACAAGGGCAGTATACACAATGTGTGGACAACACAAGGGTTCATTGTTTTTTGGTTTGTAATTTCTGTTGGTCTGCCATTCTTTTTATTTACAAACAGGTTCATCACTTTTAATCCCACTTTGCAGAGACACTGTTTTATGCCCCGTAATTTTTAAAAAATGGGACTAGAAAATTTCTTATGTTATTGTTTTAGACTTGATGCTGGAGTACACACACACACACACACGCACACACACATGCACATTTATACATCTTGCATGTATATGTTGCACATGGATGAAAACTGTCCAGTTAACTATTAAAAATTAAGAATTCTCTTGATGACCGGTGCCGTCGTATTAGAGAATACTTGCCCCCGTTGTGACGTGGTAATTCCTCATGTGCACAAATATCGATCGAGCCGACCCTTTTCCCAGGATTTTAACCCTTGTGTTGTCCACACATCGTGTATACTGCCCTTGTCTTACGGGTCATTTATGACCCGCCTTCATTAAACCTCTAAATCAAAGCAACTTCATTTAATTTTAAACCCCACATCTATTTTGCATGAAGAAACAAGCTGTCATTCATCACAAACTGTGTGACTATCTGGGTTCTCCCTCTTCCCAGTGCAGAAAGACTGCATTTAATCAGTGGACACCCCTCGTTTTTATAGGGTCACACATGACCCAACCAAGTCTGAGGGTCAACCATGACCCCGAGACCATCTTCTTCTTTTTTTTTTATGAACATGTTTGTTGGCATTTTAGGAAAACAAACATTTAGGAACATTTTAGGAAAACATAAAACAATGCATTAACGTAAATTGCTCCATTATTGAACCCGTCCACCCCCCTTCCTGCCCCCCCCCACCACCACTTAGTCTTTTGAGCTCCTTAATTTAGTTCAAGGAAATATGACAATAATAACAAAAATACATTACTGTTAATAATAATAACAATAACAATAATAACAAATGAGGTACATTAGTGTAAAACAAAGAGAACAAGAAAAAAAAATACACACATACGTATAAGCATAAATGAGAGCAATGTGTACTGCGTATATGTATGGGCCATTACAGTGCATAGCCAGTTGTTGGGAGATTTGAAGATTTTCACTGTGCTACCCCCTGAGACAATCTCAGTACCCTAGTGGTGTACAGCTTTCATGGAAATATGACCAAAACCAGCGTTTCACTTTTTCTCATGTTCGGGTCACTGTAGGAAAAGTCTTCACATTTCAGGGTGAAGAAAGATCATCTAGAGTCCTTTCTCTGCTGTGACACACTGTTATGGGTTTTAGACCGGTGAGACAACAGAAGGGTTAAAACCCCCAGCTAATGGGTTTCATATCCCCCCCCACTAATTCCTCACCTATTATTATGAGCCAGCCCTCCGTGCCCTTAAGTAAACTCCCCCGGGTTCTGGAGCGAGAGACGGAGTCATACTTGCTCAGAGATGGAGAGATTTAGCTCCTCCGTAATCGGTTCATCATCAGCCCCGGTCTGCGGAGACGAGTGGAGGCCTCAACGCTCCCCTGCCCCGCACACCACGCTGGATTGGTGGAGACAGACAGGGATGGGATGGGGGGGATCAAGGTGCTTAATGTATTATCAGTATTAAGGCCCCTGTCCGTTAAATGAAGTCTCCAGACTCTGCCCATGGCAGGTTCTGGGTTTGCCCATTAACTTCACATGGCATGTCTTCTTTTTTCCTTTCTTCATTTGGGAGGCTTATCCAGATCACCGGGCTGAATGGCCCCGCTGCTAAATAAATATGGGG